>NC_136264.1:109987123-110264623 GCF_964187855.1 Myxine glutinosa
GACGCACCCTGTGGATTGCTCCGAACTCGTGGATATCTCTTGGATCTGGCAAAAGTGGAAAGTTACATTTTCCTTTTGGGGGATCAAATAGGAAGCAAGAAAAAGGACAGTGTTTAGATTTTCATACAGGTCGTGACGAATCCGTCTGTACCCTCAGCTGAAGAAATACTGACCTTGCAATGCACAAGATGGTGAAGACAAATAACCACAAATTTTGGGTCATTGGGAAAGAAGAGCAATAACTCCTTGTTTCATTGGAAAGAAGAGCAATAACTCCTTGTTTCATATAAGTTGAGTTTGCTCAAAGCCTTGTTTCATCAACCCAACGGACTGGCAAAATGATGCGCAATCCTTGCAAAAAGCATTAAGCTTTTAAGGTTGTGGTTGATGAGAGCTACAGGCACTCAACACAATGTCAATACAAACTCACTAAAATATAGTTAAAATAGATACTGGAGTATCACTGCTGTTGGGTCTTCGACGTTGGTTTCTTTGTTTGTCTTTTGTATACAGAAGCTGCGGCTCATAGTGAAGCTAAACGACAGAGGGCAGCAGGCTTGCAGATTTACAGAGGATCAAAGGGTAACAAGGAGATGAAAACATCACACAAGTGGAAGGAATGGCAGGAAGGAATGGGATGTGGGAGGTGTAGGTCAGCAAGACCAGAAGAGAGCAGGCTGAGTATGGGGAAACCATGAGAAGACGATAGGAAGCTTGAGCTTTTCAAGTACTGGAAGGGTTGGGGCACAAAACAGTCGACATCGAGTCGATTCGACAGATGGGAATATAGATGGATGAAGGCGTCAAATTGAGCATTCGGCTTAGAATTTGTGAGGGTAACCTGGTATGGGATTCTGGAAAAATGTGTGCAACCTCGCAGGCCAGTGAGGATGTTTGCATAAGAGGTAGGGAGGAGTGCGAGACCACAGGTGATTCAACCTTTTGCCAAATTATACCAATGACACAAAGAGCCTCGGACATGATTGCCTCCATGGGAGCAATATGGGAAGCAGTTGCACCAGCTCATAAAAGGAAGCTATACTCCATTATACCTCGGATGAAGGCCTTGTGCTCTATTTATCGAGTTCTTAATGCCTCAAAATTGATTTAGATCTGCAGAAAATATCAAGGTCTTGGCCTCCCTTACAATCTACTTTGGTGATGTGGTTTCCCCAAAAAAGGTTGTGCCATATTGTGAGCCTAAGGAGTTCCAGAGACCACTTCTTCCAGGTGCTCACCATATGCTCTTAACTGGATGCTTCACTGCAAACTCCCACACTCCCCTCAATCCCTCTCCTCCCTCCAGGTCTTTAAAACAGCTGTTCAAAACCATCTCTTATCTTCCCCCATCCAAAGCCTGGAGCTTTTCTACCCCTGTTAATTCACCCCAAATCCGCCTCTTTCAATCCACGTCTTTCCTGACATTCCTAGTAGTGAAATTCCTAGTAGTGTCCATTTGTTTTATACCATGTATCTCCCCCCGCCCCCTGTTCTCTAACTCCCTGTTCTCTAACTCCCTATACAGATCTAACTCCCTGTTCTCGACTGTTGTTGTGCTTGTGTGCTTCCCTCTTGTCTCCAGCTCCCTTTATTATGTCTTTCATGTGTGTTTCTGTTTATGTTTTTATGTGTTAGCTTTTACACGAGCCTCGACTTTGTATACAATAACAAAAAAAAAAAAAAAAAAAAAAAAATATATATATATATATATATATATATATATATATATATATATATATATATATATATATATATAGTGTGTGTGTCTGTGTCTGTGTCGGTGTGTGTGTGTGTGTGTGTGTGTCTGTGTATTTTGCTGTTGAGTGGTGTATGTTGTAAGGTTGGGTGGTCATTTGGTTGGATGTGTGGTTTTGTGTTTGTGTGTGTGTGTGTCTGGTTCTTGTGTGTGTTTTGCTGTGGAGTGGCGTAGGTTATAAGGTTGGGTGGTTGGTTGGGTGCTCCAGCATATATTTTCGTTGCAGTGAATTCTGGGAGTTGAAGCTGTTGTTTTGTTGTAGTTTGTGTTCTCACTAACTGGGGGTGGGGGTATGTATGCATCCAGGTGTAGTTGCTGCATGTGGAGTCATATGCGCCCCTGATATATGTATATGTATATGTATATGTATATGTACACTAATATATATATATATGCAAAAGTACCCGGCGTTGCCAGGTAACAATGAGTCGCTTCCTGATGGGAATATGAAGTGGGGCTGGGGGGTGGTAGGGGGGGAGGGAGGAGAAGATGGAGGGGGAGGAAAGAGAGGGAGGGGGAGGGAGGGGATGGTGGAGGTGGAGGAGAGAGAGAGAGAGGGAGGGGGGAGGGAGGGGAGGGTTAGTATATCGCACAGAAATGTTAGTCAATAAAAAAATGGGTACGTAAAAACAAAAAGTGAGCTCTGTCTACTGTAACGCCATGGCTTGCAAAAGCAGCCTGAATAGCATTCACCAAGTGGTGGTTAATCATATTAAAAAGGGTGTTATAACACACCCAAACTTCCCTGACCTTGTGACTAATTAATTAAGAGTCCTCACGAAGCAGCTTAAGCACTCCAGCAAGCACTCCAACAAAATGGGTGATAAGGAATGGCTGCCTTGGCAGCGATAGCAAGCTGATTGCTTCTGGTTGAAATGGCTGAGGAATTTTAAAAACAGATTGCAGATACAGTGGAGTGTCACCCTATCCCATGAAAGTATGAATTAAGTTCAAAATTCTTCAGTTAAATAAAAAAAACTAACCCCAGAAGGAGAGTGACAGCCTTTCTTAAAGAAATGAATAAATACACTTAGTTATAAAATCGCTAGATATGGTAAATTTTGTCAGAATTCACTCCAGATTAGGACATTCATTTAGTCTACAGCATCCAATCCTCATATCCAAATCCTGATTTTGATGATATGCTTCAATTATTTAATGATAATAGATCGTCTTTCCAAGGCAAGGCACGTTTGAGTCGGCCTAAACAAAATGGCGGCTTAAGAACCCAGCGAGTGGCAGTGGGCTGACCAAGATGGCGGGCCACCATATTGGTAAGGCTTTTCGGGTTTTTTCTTATGAGCACCTCGTTAATGTTCTTCAAAAAGGATGTTATAACACAGCCAAACACCCAGTTTTCATCATGCAATCTGTTGGAGGTCCAGGTGTATGCATGCAAAGTTTGGGGCCGCTAGGTTTAATGGTTTTGGTGTAATGGAGGAGACAGACGGACGGACGGATGGACACTACCTTTAATTTATTATTGTTATATATATATATATCTTGTTACGGATCTCGGGGGTCGGCGCTCCCCTTATCAAGGGGGGGTTAATCCCCTTGTCTTTTTATCTGGCCGACCCGAGTCCTTAGAAGTTATAGCGTTCCTTCCGGTCGGTGGTAAATAGGGTTGATGGTCGAGTCTTAGTCCAATTACCTAAGTACTACCACCGGCCGTAAAGCAAGGAGATAAGTCCCGCCCGAACGACGGCGTTAATGGACACCCCGAGCGAAGCGAGCTGCGATTCGGGCCGTTAACAGGGACTAAACCCGATTCTAGCGGTTTCAATTGTGCCACGTTTACCCAATGATGGAAAGGACGGATGCGATCGGATGGAGAGGAAACCAGAAGGTAGGAAGAACAAATATGGGTATATTAACAAATGTACAGAAGAAGAGGAAACGAAAGGGATGTACAAGAGGAAGAGGAAGAAGCAGCACACAGGGCAGTCTTAAAACAGTCTTATTCTAATACCCCAGACAAACATACACACTCAAACGGGGATTGCAGTTGGTAGATGGAAGGTCCGGCAATGGGGTCCAGGGTCCAGTCGACTCCGGTCCAGCGGGCGAAACCCGGCAGGCAGCCCCGCGCGCAGTTGGGCACGAGCGGACAGTTTATATAACGGGGGAGACTGGGACGCTGCATACGTAATTCGTGCACACTTGTGCTCTCTCTCTCTCAAGTCCTCCTTCGATAAGGTGCGCTCTCCCAATTAGTTCTGTGATCAATGCCGTGCGCACGCAAGTCCCGTGGTGAAGGTGAGCTCTCTCCCGCAGTAAGTCCGAGTCCTTCCGAGTCCTTTTACAATGTAATCAGCGCGCTCTCCCGACAAAAGTCCGTAAAAGGGCTTTGCATTCGCACTTATATAATGCGCCACGCGATCACTCCGCGCTCCCCAAAGCCACGCCCGTTGGTGATGTTCCTTCAGCCCTGGTTGGCTGGTGGGGGCTTACCGGCCATGCCTTTGATGACTGGATGACGTGGCCACACCTTCTTCTCGGCATTCCGCCCCCTTTCTCGGGCCTAACCGCATGGCTTATTGCAGCGTTCGAGCGAACGCCAAGGCAGCGAATGCTGCTGGCAGAGGCGAGTAATGGCGTCGCTTGGAGAGAGAGGTTGGCAAAAATGGACAGAATGGGCCTACTCTTATTTGATCGACGCAACGCAGATTCAACTATTGGAAACACGGCCTTATCTAAAACACATACTAATGAAATAACTGAGTTCCTATGGTGGCCTACGTGTTGCTTGTGGCCTAAATAGGGGTGCTACCTTTAACCTTTTAATGATGAGATATTTACAAGAGTTTATATACAAGTGTGGGTTCTAAAACCGCAACACTGCACCCCCCCCCCCCCTTTTGCCAGGCTCGTCCCGAGCCGAAATAAAAGGGCTATCTTTTAAATTAATGTGGCACTTAGGTGTGGTTACCCTCTACTTTTAACCTCACCCTGAGTGCGACAGTTTTAACACTAAATATGTCCCACCTGCTGCGTTGCATCCTACCTAACTGACTCACGCCCACAATTAACCGAATTACGGAATGGTCTTCAAACTAAACATTTAGCCAGTGGGGAGCATTATTTACAAGACTACTATTATTTACAACTATAACCCAGGACCTGTCTTTTGGTGGGAAAAGAGAAGATGTTTTGAGAATGGGAAAATGCCATTGCCATGCACTGCACCGATACACCCTACCATATGTACCCATAAAATGAATGCACCATAATAAAGAAATGCACCACAATGAAAATGCACGAAAAGCACCAAAAATGAAAAGGCACAAAACACTTTAAAATAATAAATGGTGTCTTCTTCTTCTCCGCTGGGCCGATGCACCTTGGCTTGATTGATGGATCTTCTTGCTTGATGTTGTTTTAATTAAAAGGGCACACACCGCATCCGCTTTTTATTATTTAAATGGCCAGCAGGGCCAACTCAGGTGGTCCACCTGCATGGCATAGATGCCACTTAAAACAATGGTCCACAAGCCAGATACTGCTGGCAACAATGGTCGGTCCCAGCAGAGGTGCCAGGCCACAGAACGTGTGGTCCATAAGTGGTGCCAGGCCACAGAATGGGTGGTTCATATGGTACATCAGTGCAGGCAGGAGGCAGCAAGGGTGCGGGCGCACAATCCGCGGCACCTGCACACTCCCCTCGCATACAAAAGAACATGGTCCATGAGTGGGGAAGGAAGACAAGCAGAGGTCAGCAGGGGGCAAGGGCGCAAGGGTAAACATCATACAAGGCAATGCAAGATGAGGGGCGCGGGAGAGCGAGCCGAGAAAGCTCGTCCCTAACGTTCGTCACCCCCCATGTCACCTACCCCTACCCTTGCCCTTGCCCGTATTTACACAATCTACAACTTTACAAATTCTTCGCTAACGTCTTGTCTTTCCCATCCCCTAATAGCAAATTCGTAGTCAATCCTTCCTAAGGAGGAAGAGATGGAATCACAAACAATGTCTCACCCATGTCAAGATGCGTGTTACATTCCAAACGTTCGCAAAACATGGTGTGGAGTTCTATCACCTTAGTGAGTGGATGCGGATGGTGCGAAGAGACTTTCATCCTAGCTATACTTCTAAATGACATTAACTCTTTAAACGACCTGGGGTCATGCCCTGCCAATCCATTGGCCACTTTACACTATGTGGTTCTAGAAACCAATTCCCATTGAACATACTGTGGTGCTCTACCAATTTTGGGGTCTCACTCCCCTGATTTTTCTACCTGTGCCCTCGCACAATTTCAGGGCTGGGTTGTGTGGCTCACCAGCAGGTCGGCTCACCTGCACACCTCCGCCATTGTAGTTGCCACCCGAGCTTACCTAGCTCCTCACCCTAACCTGGGGAAGGCCCTCTGGCTCCCTTACCCCACTAATGCCCCCTCTGGCATCGGGCTACCCGGGTCCTCTCTCGGGATCCACGGGCCCCACTGAACTCTACTACCTGGCTCCCAGAGCCTACCTGCGGCCTCACCTGGCCGACAGACTACCAGTGGCGGAGTGCCCATTTAACCATTCTCACTAACAGGCCACACGCCCAGCCATTTCACTTTACTCATGCACCAAACCAAGCAATACCTTGCTACTTTCAGCACCACAGATGTCAATATCCAACCAGGTTTACCTACTCCTTCTACCTACTTTTAAACTACCCTCCCTGGGTATTCGTGAAGGGGTCCATCCTTCCCCCATCCACTCCTTCGCACCATACACTCCACTCCACGTATTCCACACTCCCACTCCACACCATTCATTCCATACCGCCAAGCTCTACTTGCACACCATGCAAGCCAATGCACTCAACATACAATGACACACATCCTTCTCGAGCATGGCCTCATTTCACCAGCACTACCAGGAACTTCCATACGCAATGCCTCATTTCATCACGCTCACCACAAAGATTCTCATGCACTCGGTGGTTCCCACAATTACACACTGCATCCTCTAATCTAACTGCTTTTCCCATAATATTAGTGCTTCCCGGTCATCCCTTATACTACGCACATCCCACGTCATTATCAACCAACTACTTTACTCTATGTCCCAACTACAGGTACAATGTCACTACTTAAATCTTGTGTCACCTATGGTCATTTTCTAGATCCCTAGCCATTATCCTAACCCTCCCACTCTAGTATGTACTGCCACCCCATAATCTATTGCTCCTCTGCCCAAATATGTTGAGGGATGGTAGGTCCACCATCCCCCTACATCGGGCATCTCCCACTATCACCCCCCAGTCCTCTTGCACTATGAGCCCCATCATGTGAGGTACTGGGTCCTGCCTTGACATCTAAAGCCGAGGCAATCCATGAGGGCACCTGCTCGCCGGTGTAAGGTCTTAGCCAGTCGGTGTGGACAATCCGAGGGAGGGCTCGTGGCCCCATTCTGATCTTAACGACCACGTCACAGACTTGCGACAGGACGACCCCCGGGCCTTGCCAGGGAGAGGTGAGTTTGGGGCACCTACCCTTCCGCCTCTGGGGATTAAAGAACCAAATCTTCATCCCCGGAGCATACTGACTCCCCTGGCTCCGGTGGTCGTACCTGTGCTTCATCGTGGCCCCCGCCAGCTATAGCTGGCGGCGGGCGAAGGCATGGACCCTCTCCATGCCTTCCTCTAGGTGACGTGCATAGCCCTCCCTCGGCGGGATATCCGTGGTGTCTGGCACGGGACCGCATAGCAAGTCAGCGGGAGCCCGCAACTCCCGCCCATACATAAGCAACGCCGGACTGCATGCGGTGGCCCCGTGCTGGCTGGTTCGGTAGGCCATTAACAAATACGGGAGATGTTCGTCCCAGTCATCCTGACGGGTGGTGGTGAACAATGCCAGTTGTTGGATCAATGTTCGATTGAACCGTTCCACCATCCCGTCAGATTGTGGCCGCAAGAGCGTTGTCCTTGGCTTCCTAATTGACAGGAGTCTGCACACATCTTTTAGTAATTGACTTTCAAAATTTCGATCCTGGTCGGTGTGCAGCTCTTGTGGAATTCCCATGCCGACATACAAATCCTTCCACGAAGGCCTGTGCCACTACCCCGGCTTCTTGGTTGGGGAGGGCATAGGCCTCCGGCCACTTGGTGAAATAGTCCATTACAACGAGGATGTACTTATTACCTTGGCGGGTGTGGGGTAGTGGTCCTAGAATATCCATAGCCACCCGCTCAAGGGGGGCCCCCACCTGGTGTAATTGAAGGGGGCCCTCATCCTCCGTGCTGGTCCCTTTTTAGCAGTAAAGGCGTCGCATCTCCGACACCAGTCCTGTATATCGCACCCCATATTCACCCAATAGAACCTCCGGCAGACCCGAGATGTTGTCTTTGTCCTGCCCAAATGGCCGCCAGAGCGGGTACCATGCACCTGCTGTAATATTGTGTTCTTAAATTTGTCAGGGACTATCACCAGCCAGGAAGTTCTCTCAGAGGGAACCTCCAGCCATTTGCGATACAAGATGTTGTCTTTCAATTCCAGGGTTTGCCACTGAGCCCAATATGCCTTTGTTGGCACCCCGAGGGGGGTGACCTCTTCCCCATTAGGTCTCTGTCCCAATCGAACCCATTCATACACCGGTCCCAGGACGGAATCCCCCCACTGGGCCATGCTCCAAGCCAATGTGCCAAATTAGTCATCCGCGGTTCGTGGCAAGATTGGCCCTCTCACCCGGGTTGCACGGACTATGAGGGTTGAGGTGGAATCGCCTAATTGTTCCTTCTCCTTGTGTCTCGCACAAAATTTGCAGTTTTCCCCCAAACAAGGATGCCGAGAGAGTGCATCGGCATTCCCATGGGCCTTCCCGGCCCTATGGGTCACATTAAAATCGTACTGCTGCAACTTTTCCAACCACCTTGCAATTTGGCCCTCCGGTTCCTTGAACCGAAGGAGCCATTGCAAGAAGGAATGGTCAGTTCGAACCAAAAATTTCCGCCCATACAAGTACGGGTGGAAATGGCTCATAGCAGCCAGCATGGCCAATAACTCTTTGCGAGTGACGCAATAATTTCGTTCGGGCCTACTCATGGCCCGACTATAATATGCGATCACTCTCTCCATGCCCTCCTGTGTCTGAGACAAAACTGCGCCCAATCCTTCCTGGCTTGCATCCGTGTCCAGGGTAAAGGTCCCGTCACTAGTGGGGTATGCTAGAACGGGTGCGGATGTCAAACACCCCTTCAATGCTAGGAAGGCCTCTTGGCACTCCCTTGTCCAATTGAATCTCGTCCCCTTCTCCGTAAGCCGGTGAAGGGGCCGGGCCAACTCTGCAAATTTTGCCACAAAGCACCGGTAGTAGGAGCAGAGTCCCAAAAATCCCCGCACCTCCTTGATGGTACGTGGTGCGGGCCACTCCTCTACCGCTGTAATTTTGCCTGGGTCTGTTTTTACCCCCTCACGACCGATAACGTGACCTAGATAGGCCACCTCTCTTGCAAACAAAGTGCATTTACTTGGACTCAACTTCAACCCTGCCTGTCTGAGGCACCCAAACCTACCTGGTCCAAATTAGCTATAGCCTGGGGGAATGTTTTAGCATGTACCAGGACATCATCCATGTACACCAGGCATGATTGCCATTGCATGCCGCCCAGTACATGCACCACCAATCGTTCAAAGGTGGCGGGGGCGTTACACAAACCAAACGGCATCACAGTGCACTGATACAACCCCTTACCTGTGGAAAATGCCGTTTTCTCCTTCCCTGCCCTGTCCATCTCCACCTGCCAATACCCACTCTTGAGGTCCAAAGTTGAGAACCAATTTGAGCCCGAAACGGCATCGAGGGTGTCATCAATTCTTGGCAGGGGATATGAGTCTTTGAGTGTCACGTTGTTTAGCTGGCGATAGTCCACGCAGAAACGCGTGGTCCCATCTTTCTTTTTGACCAGCACAACAGGTGACATCCAAGGACTTCCCGAGGGCTCGATGATACCTGCATCGAGCATTTTTTCTACCTGCTCGTCAGCTTCCGCCCTCTTGCTCCAAGGGAGCCGTTGGGCGGCCTGACGAATAGGCCGGGCCTCACCGGTGTGGATCTGATGTTTCACCAGGCCCGTAGTCCAATATTCTCGGAGGACAAGGAGAAGATATCCAAATGGGATTCAATTAATTTATGTAAGGCCTCCCTCTCGTACCTCCCAACTCTACACTACTACGATTTACCACCTCGCAAATGGGATCGGGCCAATTCCTATTACTTTTTGAAGGCTCCCTCTGGGGCCGGCTCGGCTGGACGTTCTCGTCCCTCCCTGGCGCGACTTCGTTAACTGGGGTGCAGCCGGTTATCTTCGTGCCCCTTACTATAGTGTGTGGTTCTGCACAAATATTAATTACTCGGACGGCCACCACCGGCCCGTCCGTTTTTACGAGGGTGCGGCCCACGATTAAACCCGGGATGGACTGCGCTGCCACCGGTTCGTCCAGGCCGCAGGACTCCTGCCATGTTGGGTGAGCTAACCATCGGGCCGGCACTATGGCCTCGGCCCTCGGAGGGATGGTCACGGCCTCAGAAGCCTCCAGCTCTGTCCTCTCGGCCGTGCTCACCCCCTCCAATGGTAGCTCTTCTATTCCCACTTGCAGGGTCCCCCGGCACAAATCGATTTTACAACTGCTGGCAGTCAACAAATCCAACCCTATTAAGCATGGGTCGCACACCTCCGCCACCCAAACTTCTATCTCCCTCTTTACCGACCCTAACTTGAGGGTTACAAAACCACGCCCTATGATCGGGGCCGTTACCCCTGTAGCCAGCTGCAAACTATAATTTTCCAGACACTGGATTTTATCCCAGCCGTCTGCACTCGAATTGAGGATCACAGGGCTGATGATCGTGGTGCTTGCTCCTGTGTCCACTACGGCGTCTACCCCCACGCCGGCAATTTTGCACCGAATTGTCAAACTACCTGTACCAATTTGGCCACAATGAATGACCTGTCGCATCAATGAGGGCGCTTCACCATCCCCTACTACCGAACACGGCCCTGTATGTTCGGCACCTTCTAGTTTCCTGGGCCCTGGCGGGGGGGTGTCTGGGGCCGGCTGGTCCGACCCGTTTGAGGTGGAGTTGAGGGTCTCGGCTGCCGGGGTCCATCCTGGCGCGGAGCTCGACACTCCCACGCACGGTGACCCAGCCGACTACAATTATAGCACCTCACCTGGTAAGGTGCTTGCCTCCGAAATTCCAAATTGCCCCCCCCCCCCCGAAAGTCCGAATTGGGGCATTTGTCCGTGGTCTACCGGGGGCCACCTCCGGAGCCGCCTGCCATGGTTCAGATCCCGCCAGGCACTGGTCCACCAGCCTTCGGATCATGCTCTCCAGGTCAGGGCCCCTTTCTGGGGCGGGGCCCCTCGGGGGGCCGCCACCCGTCACGGGCTCAACCTGACTCACCGCCACTGCATGGCGCTCGCTTCCCTGGGCCAGGGGCCTCGCTGCTTTCCAACGGGCCGCAGCGTCGGCCAACTGGCTGAAAGCCCGCGGGCACCACATGGCGAGTTGTTGCCGAAGCTCAGGGTCCGGGAAGGCCTGGATAAAATGATCCAGCGCCAGGCTTTCCTGGGAGGCCGCCGCCATGTCCGCGTGTGCGATCCCTACTGCGCGGTGAATGTCATGGGCAAGCTCCCCGATGGTGTCCTGGGGCTCTTTCGCACCGCGAGCTGAGCTTTAACAAGCTCGCTCTGCTGTTCAATGCCGAATCTATTCATTAAGGCCACGCGGAGGGCTGGCAGGGTGAAAGCACCCTGTGGTAAAGCTGTCAGAACCTCCGCCGCCGCGCCGCGCAGTGCCCCCACAAGGTGTACTCCACCTTCATCCAGATTCCAACCATTGCCCCTACACACATGGTCGAATTGCGCCAGGTACGCCCTCAGGTCACTCTTGCCGTCATACGACGTGAGTGGAACCTTGTGGCTGCCCGAAGGCCGGTCCCCGTGCGTCGCTCCCTACAGAGTTAGCGTGGGGCCGAACCCTTCGGGCCCCCACAGTACACTATTCCCGGGGGACTTGCGTGCGTCCCCAGTCCCTCTAAAGACTACCCCTGTCGGTGTCGATGCTTGGGTCGCCTCGTCGCAACCCGCTACCCACTTCATACCCGCACATCCCGGCTCACCAACACCTCTCACACTCCCCATGGTCGGACATCCTTGCACACACTCTCTTTCCACACACTCCGGACCAGTCGCATACCTTACCATTGGCCTCTCACGAACGCCCAGGTCTATACCAACCCCCAAGCTCGCTGAAACTCCCCTCACACCATATACATTTCCGACCATATCGCCACTCACCTCGGTGCTTCTTCTTCTTCGCTCCCCCTCCGCCACCTGCAAACTCTTTATTTGGTTATTTCGCACATCATCATGATGTGAGCATAGACCTTGTACCAATTCCATCACCTCCTACTTTATTTCCTTCTTAGTCTCCCTCCGTCTCTCTTTAATTTCACTCACCGCCTCTTCCACTTCCTCTAACTTTTGTTTCACCTCTTCTATCTCCCGGTGCGCCCCCACAATTTCTTCTTCTAAGGCCACCTTAGTCGTCTCTATATGCTTCCTAACTTCTCATTCTCTCTCTCGCCCCCAACGTCTCTACCACCTCGTCCAACCTCTTTTTCAGCCCCTCGTGTACCATCTGGCATTCCTTTTTCATTGCCATAAGTTAATTATGCCATAATTTTTGCCATAATTTTTTAGTTCTTTCTGTGCTGATTTCAGCCCCCCTATCACGGCTGTGTTCTTACCTACTTGCTTCCCTAACTCCTTTTGTCCCACTGTCAGCTGCTCTACTCCACGCGTCAGGTCTTCTATGCCCCCCTGTAACCTAGCCATACTGTTCCTCACCTCTTTCTCCATGCGCTCCTCACCCCGCTTTACCTCCTCGCGTACCCCCGCGACCTCTTTGCTCACTCCGCGCCTTATATCCTCCCCCATCTCTCCCATTTCCTTCTTAGATGCCGCCCTCATTTGCTCCAATTCGTTCTTTTGGGCGTCCAATTTGCTTTCCAGCCCGTTTTTGACCTCCTCTATCTGATCCCCCATTCGTTTGATTTCCCGGGCGGATTGATCCCCCATTTCCCTCAATTTTCCCCCCATCTTGTCTTCTAACCCCGTTAACCCATTCTTCACTCCCTCCATTTGGTTCTCCTGGGCAGCCATTCTGTTTTCCAACCCCGTTAACCCGTCCTTCATCTCTTTAATTTGGCTACCCACGTCATCCAATTGACCCCCTAATTTGTGCTCTAATCCCCCCAATTTACTTTCTAACCCCCCAATTTGACCTCCCAATTGCTCCCCCATTCTATTTTCCAAATTACTCAACCCGTCCCTCAATCCCCCAATTTGGCTTCCCAATTGCTCCCCCATTCTGTTTTCCATTTGTTGATTATCGGCCCTCATTTCTCCCATCTCCTTACTCAATCCCCCCATTTTCCTATCTAATCCCTCAATTTGGTTTCCCATATTACTTAACCCATCTTTCAATCCCATTTGTATGGTTGCCTGCAGCTGCGCCATGAGGGCCTGCAGGTCCATCCCTCCCACTTGCGCTTGCCGGCGCGGCCCTCGTCGCCATGTGCAAGGCGCCGCCATTTTGTGCGCCTGCAACCCCCACTACCGCACCTTCTACCCTTTCCTCCTCCATCTCCCCCACTTCTTCCCTGGGGTCCTGGGTTGATTCTAACCCTTCCTCTTCCTCCTCATTTACCCCCACCGGCATCCGATCGCCTTGGTTATCCATGGCACGATTCAATTTAGATGGTAATACAATTTCGGCCGCTCGTAATTTCGACCAAATTTTTGTCCAAAAATATAAAAATTTGGTTCGGGTCCAAATCCCACTCCCAGACACCAATTGTTGCGGCCAATAGCACAATTTGTGTCCAAAATTTTGTCTAACAAATTTAGTCCCAGGTTCCAAATCCCAACTCCTGTCTACCAATTATTGTTACGGATCTCAAACGTCGGCCTTTTCACCTTACCAAGAGGGGGTTAATCCCCTTGTCTGTGACTGACCAACGTGATCCTGAAGTTACCCCGTTCCTTCCGGTCGGTATTAGTTAGGGTTGCTGGTCAATTTGGTCCTGTTACCTAATTACCAACACCGACCGTGAAGCAAGGAGATAACCTCCCACCCGAGCCGCAGCGTTAGTGGATACGCCGAGCGAAGCGAGTCACGATTCGGGCCGTTAACAGGGACTAAACCCGATTCTAGCGGTTTCAATCGTGCCACATTTACCCAATGATGGAAAGGACGGATGCGATCAGATGGAGAGGAAACCAGAAGGTAGGAAGAACAAAGATTGGTTTATTAACAAATGTACAGAAGAAGAGGAAACGAAAGGGATGTACAAGAGGAAGAGGAAGAAGCAGCACACAGGGCAGTCTTTAAACAGTCTTATTCTAATACCCCAGACAAACATACACACTCACATGGGGATTGTAGTTGTTAGATGGAAGGTCCGGCAATGGGGTCCAGGCTCCAGTCGACTCCGGTCCAGCGGGCGAAACCCGGCAGGCAGCCCCGCGCGCAGTTGGACGCAAGCGGACAGTTTATATAACGGGGGAGGCTGGGACGCTGCGTACGTAATTCGTGCACACTTGTGCCAAGCGCTCTCTCTCTCTCTCTCTCTCTCTCTCTCTCTCTCTCTCTCTCTCTCTCAAGTCCTCCTTCGATAAGGTGCGCTCTCCCAATTAGTTATGTGATCAATGCCGTGCGCACGCAAGTCCCATGGTGAAGGTGAGCTCTCTCCCGCAGTAAGTCCGAGTCCTTCCGAGTCCTTTTACAATGCAATCAGCGTGCTCTCCCGACAAAAGTCCATAAAAGGGCATTGCGTTCGCGCTTATATAATGCGCCACGCGATCACTCCGCGCTCCCCAAAGCCACGCCCGTTGGTGATGTTCCTTCAGCCCTGGTTGGCTGGTGGGGGCTTACCGGCCACGCCTTTGATGACTGGATGACGTGGCCACACCTTCTTCTCGGTGTTCCGCCCCCTTTCTCGGGCCTAACCGCATGGCTTATGGCGGCGCTTGAGCGAACGTTAAGGCAGCGAATGCTGCTGGCAGAGGCGCGTAATGGCGTCGCTTGGAGAGAGAGGTTGGCAAAAATGGACGGAATGGGCCTACTCTTATTTGATCGACGCAACACAGATTCAACTATTGGAAACACGGCCTTATCTAAAACACATACTAATGAAATAACCCAGTTCCTATGGTGGCCTACGTGTTGCTTGTGGCCTAAATAGGGGTGCTACCTTTAACCTTTTAATGATGAGATATTTACAAGAGTTTATATACAAGTGTGGGTTCTAAACCCGCAACAATATATATATTGTTGCGGATATGAGGATTGCATTTTTTTTTGATTGTGTGTATTGTATTGTGGTAAATTGTTGTGTAACATTGGTAGGATATGGCCCCTCCTGCCTCCAGAGTTGTGTAAAGGTAAAAAGGGCGTCCCGGTAGTTAATTCCATGAAACACCACATTGAAGGACACGATAAAACCCTTGTTCAGTAGCTTATATCTTTATTATGTGTTTTAGAGTAAGGCCTTGTCTTCCAGTAACCTGACACTCCATTGCACCAAGTAAAAGAGATAGAATCCCTTCATTCCCATTCCCCAAAACCTCCATTTCCCCGTTCGTAATGGCCAAGCCTCAAATTGGCAATTACATCCCTTCCAATTGCCGCCATTGACCACGAGGCAGGGTTGGGGAAGAAAGGCAGGTCCCCACCTCGTCATAGAGGGGAGGAGTGAGTCAGCCCCACTCAACCAACCACAAACAAGGGGTTGGACTTGGAGAGGGTGTGGAAAGGAACAGCAAGGAGGTTCGCGAAGGTTGAGGGGCGGGGCCTATATAACCCGCCGCGGGACGTTCCCGAGAGAGACATGAGATGGGCTGAGAAAGGAGAGGAGCTTTTGAGAGAGTCGCAAAAAGGTCCAAGGGAGACGCGCTGAAAGGAGAGATGAGCTTTTATGAGATGAGCTTTTAAGAGATGAGCTATAACAAGAGCTGAGTTGTGAGGTCCAAAAGCAGAGGTCATCCAGGGAAGCGCAAAAGCCTGCTATTCGTCACCTTGCTCGCCAGCGGCAGCGTCTACAGCAGCAGCAGCAGCAGCAGCATCCCCAGCAGCCACAACGCTCGCCAGCCATTTGGGGCCTGGACAGCAGTTCGGAGCAGGGCCGCGAAGGAACGGCAGCTGCCCAACGCGCCGATTCGTGCTGCCGGACCCAGTGGACTTTCCTCTCCTTCCAGCCAATTCCTATCATCATTCCCCGTGTGAGTCGTCTTTGTTTGTTCTGTCCTGGGTAGGTAATTAAGTCTGTATAAGCTAGTAATTTGCACTGTGTTACCTGTTTTTTTCATGTCCGCTGTAAATACCCGTGACTGCTCTTTTTGCTTATGTGTGTGTGTAAATAATAATAAACCCCGTTACTCATCTGTATGTCTTCTTCTTCTTCCTCTTTGCATTCGTCGTCTTAGTCTTTTCCATATTGAGTAGCTGTGGCGCGATACGGCCAACGTCTGGGTGAATCGGGTTTAGTCGAGGAAAAACTGTTCGGCCGCGGCGCCTCCGCTCGGCAAATATAACATCCTTAACCGCAGACCGTAACAATATATACTTATATATAGATATATATATCGATATATATAAGTTCAAAACACACCTGGTCACAAGTGTGCCGCACTGACCGGGTCCTCAGTCAAGGTCCTCAGCATCATCCCGTTTCGGCCCTTCAACCTTGATATGGTCAGCTAAGGTGGGCCAGCAGGGGCACATACGCATCCACATGCAGCAACTACACCTGGATGCGTACATACCCCCACCCCCAGCCAGTGCGAATGCAGACTACAACAACAACAACACCTCCGCATCCAGAATCCACAACACCAAACAAACACGGTGGAACACTCAAACACCCACCTTTATACCCTTCACCACTCACCAACAAAACACAGCAGATCATTCATACACACATACAAACCCATACACATGCAAACACACCCATACACACACATACACACACACACACAACACCAACCAAACAACCACCTACCCTTACAACATACACAACTCAACATACAAAAACACACACTCATGCAAAAATTAAGTCATGCAAAAATTAATTCATGCAAAAAGCACACACCCTCACCCACTCACTCATATACACAAAATAAGAAATAATAATGGTAACAAAAAACAAACAAACAAACAAAAAAAACACACAACCAACCTTCACCATTCGATGTGCCTCCATAAACTTCCTCCATATCCAAAATGAGTCTTTCAAGGCAACCTGGGCCACCTTGTCACACATCCTCCTTCTTTCTGTCCCACACACTCCAAGCCGAGCAAGAAATGCAGAAAAGGAATTGCCAATATACCCTCTGCACCCCACCTCAAATGGCTGACACGAAACTCGCCAACCCTTCTCCCGGCACTCTGCCTCCAGCTCACTGTACTTTCCTCTCTTCTTCTCGTGCACCTTCTCCATATTCTCTTCCCAAGGTACCGACAATTCCCCTAAGATGACCTGTCTTGTTGCACCTGACCAAATGACAATGTCAGGCCGCAACCTTGTCACACAGATCTCCTCTGGGAATACCAATTGTGGCTTTAGGTCTGCCACCACCTGCCAACCACAAGCATCTGACAGCCCTCTTGCTTTCCACCTCCTCCTCTTTCCACCTCTTACCACTTGGCCCTCTTTGACAAACCACACCTCTCCCCCATCAGTCTCCTTCTCCACTCTTCTTTCTCTCGACCTCAGCACCTCTTGTTGCACCATCTGCACCACCTCCGCCAGCACCTGATCATGTCGCCACCTGTATTGTCCTGCTGCCAATGCGACTGAACATGCACTCAGTACATGCTGCACCGTTCCCACACCTCCACACAAATAACATCTCTCCTCCTGCAACAACCCCCCACAATCTCAAGTTTACTGGTGACGGAAGCACATCATACGTTGCCCGCAACAGGAAATTCAACAATATTGGCTCCATCCTCCAAATCCCTTGCCACTTCAATATCCTCACCCGCACACCTTCCCACTTAGTCCAAGCACCTTGCTGTGCCTGACCGACTGCTTTCACATATCTCCCCTCCTCTTCCTTTCTTCTCACCTCCCTCTCAACCATCTTCCTCCTCTCTTTCACACATGCCTTTCCCCATCGCTCATGCTTCATCCACCCCAAGCCATGCTTCCCATGCTGTACCATCCCCATGACCTCCTCCTGTTGCAACCGCTCCTCCATCTCGTCCACCTCTGGTTTTGGTGTAATGGAGGAGACAGACGGACGGACGGATGGACACTACCTTTAATTTATTATTGTTATATATATATATATATATATACACACAGTATATATATACTAGCGGGGTCACCCGTGGGAATCCCACGGGCATGGATGTGTGTGACATTTCGACATATTGAGTTATATGCTGCACATTCATTTTTACAAAATGGTTACTGGCAAGTCATCAGATCCAGAAATGGTGTGATGAACACAATTTATTTATTTCACATAATATGTGACCCCTCACTCCTCTCCACCTGACACTCTCCTGTCTCCACCTGACACTCTCCTGTCTCCACCTGACACTCTCCTCTCTCCACCTAGCACTCCTCTCCTCTCCAAACCCTCACATCCCTCTCCTTTCCAATCCCTCACCTCTCCAATCCCTCACACTCCTCTCCTCTCCAATCCTTCACACGCCTCTCCAATCGCGCCTCACACTCCTCTCCAATCGCGCCTCACACTCCTCTCCAATCGCGCCTCACACTCCTCTCCAATCGTGCCTCACACTCCTCTCCAATCGTGCCTCACACTCCCCTCCAATCACTCCTCTCCAATCGTGCCTCACACTCCTCTCCAATCACGCCTCACACTCCTCTCCAATCGTGCCTCACACTCCTCTCCAATCGCGCCTCACACTCCTCTCCAATCGCGCCTCACTCGCCTCTCCAATCGGCTTTCCCCGTCTCGTTTCTCTCCTTTTTCTCCCGTCTCGTTCTTTTTCTTGCTCCAAATCGGCCCGTCGGAATCGGAAATCGGCCCGTCTCGCCCGTTGGCCCGTCGGAATCGGAAATCGGCCCGTCTTGCTTTTGTGCTTGTGCGTAAATAAATTGTGTTCATGACACCATTTCTGGTGTTGGGCTAGCGGCTAGGGTGCCGGCTTAGGATCCTGGGTTCGAATCTCGGTCGATCGCCGAATTAATGCCAGGGGGGTTGACTCAGCCTGTCATCCTTCCGAGGTCGGCTAATTGAGTACCAGTTCACTGGTAATTCCCTGTTTGTCGTTGAAGGCGGCAAAAAGGGTTGGCGTCAGGAAGGGCATCCGGCCGTAAAACATTGCTTCAAAAAGGGGACAAAAAAACAACAACTACCACGGTCCCCGAAAAGGCCAACCCCCGCTTTGCGGGGAAAAATGGCCTCTAAACGGTGGTTTTTACACCATTTCTGGATCTGATGACTTGCCAGTAACCATTTTGTAAAAATGAATGTGCAGCATCTAACTCAATATGTCGAAATGTCACACACATCCATGCCCGTGGGATTCCCACGGGTGACCCCGCAAGTTTGCATTGACGTTCGTCGATGGACTCGTTCGCCCGTCTCATTCGTTTTCTTGCTGCATCCTGTTCAAGTCTGCGTTCTTCATCGATCGTCTCATTCATTTTGGAAATAGAAGTTTCCACGCAGCGCATGAATTGTCACGATCCTCAAGAGGAATTTGTCTCGTAATCATCAAATGATAAATGGCAAGTAAATTATATTGTGGAAAATTAAAGATTTCAAATAAACCTATTTAAAGTGTATTCGCACATAACTAATTTTAAAAAACGAAGAAATATCTCTCGGTAATTTCCTGAAACATATTTTACTTCCGGCTAATAATGTTGAATTAAATAAAAACGAAGAAATATATGTCGGCATCATTGTTGACGTTTTTGTGACGACTGTCATCAAACGAAAAAGTAATATATCTTAACGGAAAAGCAAAAGCGAATTTTTAATATATATGTCGACACGTTGCCGTCGGTGTCATGTTGGGCGGTGTATGATTCCCCATGACGCGATTTTAAAAAATATATCTGCATTTTCCCGCGTGTGTGGAATGTTCTCAATTATTGCTGACACCGACTCTAAAACCATCGATAAAAATGAAATCATATGGTGAGTTAGATTGGAGATAAAGGCGTGAGAGAGACTCAATGGCCTTGAAGTTACAGGCATTTGAGAATTCATTTCGTTCTATAAACGGCAACTTTCATCGGATTTTCTTCTCGTTTTTTTTCAACCGAGTCTAAAACTATGTTAGCGACTGTGAAAAATGAAATGATATATCGAATTTAAAATAGATATCGACACATTGCCGTCGGTGTCATGTTGGGCGGTGTATGATACACCATGACGCGATTTTAAAAAATATATCTCTGCATTTTCCCGCGTGTGTGGAATGTTTGTGGAAAATTAAAGATTTCAAATAAACCTATTTAAAGTGTATGCGCACATAACTAATAAAAAAAACGAAGAAATATCTCTCGGTAATTTCCTGAAACATATTTTACTTCCGGCTAATATGTTGAATGAAATAAAAACGAAGAAATATATGTCGGCATCATTGTTGACGTTTTTGTGACGACTATCATCAAACGAAATAGTAATATATCATAACGGAAAAGCAAAAGCGAATTTTTAATATATATCGACACATTGCCGGCGGTGTCATGTTGGGCGGTGTATGATACACCATGACGCGATTTTAAAAAATATATCTCTGCATTTTCCCGCGTGTGTGGATTGTTCTCAATTATTGCTGACACCGAGTCTAAAAGTAAAACCATCGATAAAAATGAAATCATATGGTGAGTTAGATTGGAGATAAAGGCGTGAGAGAGACTCAATGGCCTTGAAGTTACAGGCGTTTGAGAATTCATTTCGTTCTATAAACGGCAACTTTCATCGGATTTTCTTCCCGTTTTTTTTCAACCGAGTCTAAAACTATGTTAGCGACTGTGAAAAATGAAATGATTTATCGAATTTGATTTGAAATAAAACTGGGGGAGAGCAAGACACCACGGGCCTACAAAACAGGACTCAAAGCTATGCGAGTTAATAAAATGGTGGATATTTGTTTATAGCCACTCCCAGAATGGGTGGAGCTATGGGTGGAGCTACTCTGCAAACCGAGTAAGCCACACCCCGGACAGACACCCAACAGATAGACAGACAGACAGACAGAATCATCTACGGCTATTATAATATAACTAGCGGGGTCACCCGTGGGAATCCCACGGGCATGGATGTGTGTGACATTTCGACATATTGAGTTATATGCTGCACATTCATTTTTACAAAATGGTTACTGGCAAGTCATCAGATCCAGAAATGGTGTGAATTTAGTTATTTCACATAATATGTGACCCCTCACTCCTCTCCACCTGACACTCTCCTGTCTCCACCTGACACTCTCCTGTCTCCACCTGACACTCTCCTCTCTCCACCTAGCACTCCTCTCCTCTCCAAACCCTCACATCCCTCTCCTTTCCAATCCCTCACCTCTCCAATCCCTCACACTCCTCTCCTCTGCAATCCTTCACACGCCTCTCCAATCGCGCCTCACACTCCTCTCCAATCGCGCCTCACACTCCTCTCCAATCGCGCCTCACACTCCTCTCCAATCGCGCCTCACACTCCTCTCCAATCGTGCCTCACACTCCTCTCCAATCGTGCCTCACACTCCCCTCCAATCACTCCTCTCCAATCGTGCCTCACACTCCTCTCCAATCACGCCTCACACTCCTCTCCAATCGTGCCTCACACTCCTCTCCAATCGCGCCTCACACTCCTCTCCAATCGCGCCTCACTCGCCTCTCCAATCGGCTTTCCCCGTCTCGTTTCTCTCCTTTTTCTCCCGTCTCGTTCTTTTTCTTGCTCCAAATCGGCCCGTCGGAATCGGAAATCGGCCCGTCTCGCCCGTCGGCCCGTCGGAATCGGAAATCGGCCCGTCTTGCTTTTGTGCTTGTGCATAAATAAATTGTGTTCATGACACCATTTCTGGTGTTGGGCTAGCGGCTAGGGTGCCGGCTTAGGATCCTGGGTTCGAATCTCGGTCGATCGCCGAATTAATGCCAGGGGGGTTGACTCAGCCTGTCATCCTTCCGAGGTCGGCTAATTGAGTACCAGTTCACTGGTAATTCCCTGTTTGTCGTTGAAGGCGGCAAAAAGGGTTGGCGTCAGGAAGGGCATCCGGCCGTAAAACATTGCTTCAAAAAGGGGACAAAAAAACAACTACCACGGTCCCCGAAAAGGCCAACCCCCGCTTTGCGGGGAAAAATGGCCTCTAAACGGTGGTTTTTACACCATTTCTGGATCTGATGACTTGCCAGTAACCATTTTGTAAAAATGAATGTGCAGCATCTAACTCAATATGTCGAAATGTCACACACATCCATGCCCGTGGGATTCCCACGGGTGACCCCGCAAGTTTGCATTGACGTTCGTCGATGGACTCGTTCGCCCGTCTCATTCGTTTTCTTGCTGCATCCTGTTCAAGTCTGCGTTCTTCATCGATCGTCTCATTCATTTTGGAAATAGAAGTTTCCACGCAGCGCATGAATTGTCACGATCCTCAAGAGGAATTTGTCTCGTAATCATCAAATGATAAATGGCAAGTAAATTATATTGTGGAAAATTAAAGATTTCAAATAAACCTATTTAAAGTGTATTCGCACATAACTAATTTTAAAAAACGAAGAAATATCTCTCGGTAATTTCCTGAAACATATTTTACTTCCGGCTAATAATGTTGAATTAAATAAAAACGAAGAAATATATGTCGGCATCATTGTTGACGTTTTTGTGACGACTGTCATCAAACGAAAAAGTAATATATCTTAACGGAAAAGCAAAAGCGAATTTTTAATATATATCGACACGTTGCCGTCGGTGTCATGTTGGGCGGTGTATGATACACCATGAAGCGATTTTTAAAAATATATCTCTGCATTTTCCCGCGTGTGTGGAATGTTCTCAATTATTGCTGACACCGAGTCCAAAACCATCGATAAAAATGAAATCATATGGTGAGTTAGATTGGAGATAAAGGCGTGAGAGAGACTCAATGGCCTTGAAGTTGAAGTTACAGGCGTTTGAGAATTCATTTCGTTCTATAAACGGCAACTTTCATTGGATTTCCTTCCCGTTTTTTTTCAACCGAGTCGAAAACTATGTTAGCGACTGTGAAAAATGAAATGATATATCGAATTTTTAATATGTATCGACACGTTGCCGTCGGTGTCATGTTAGGCGGTGTATGATACACCATGACGCGATTTTAAAAAATATATCTGCATTTTCCCGCGTGTGTGGAATGTTCTCAATTATTGCTGACACCGACTCTAAAACCATCGATAAAAATGAAATCATATGGTGAGTTAGATTGGAGATAAAGGCGTGAGAGAGACTCAATGGCCTTGAAGTTACAGGCATTTGAGAATTCATTTCGTTCTATAAACGGCAACTTTCATCGGATTTTCTTCTCGTTTTTTTTCAACCGAGTCTAAAACTATGTTAGCGACTGTGAAAAATGAAATGATATATCGAATTTAAAATAGATATCGACACATTGCCGTCGGTGTCATGTTGGGCGGTGTATGATACACCATGACGCGATTTTAAAAAATATATCTCTGCATTTTCCCGCGTGTGTGGAATGTTTGTGGAAAATTAAAGATTTCAAATAAACCTATTTAAAGTGTATGCGCACATAACTAATAAAAAAAACGAAGAAATATCTCTCGGTAATTTCCTGAAACATATTTTACTTCCGGCTAATATGTTGAATGAAATAAAAACGAAGAAATATATGTCGGCATCATTGTTGACGTTTTTGTGACAACTATCATCAAACGAAATAGTAATATATCATAACGGAAAAGCAAAAGCGAATTTTTAATATATATCGACACATTGCCGGCGGTGTCATGTTGGGCGGTGTATGATACACCATGACGCGATTTTAAAAAATATATCTCTGCATTTTCCCGCGTGTGTGGATTGTTCTCAATTATTGCTGACACCGAGTCTAAAAGTAAAACCATCGATAAAAATGAAATCATATGGTGAGTTAGATTGGAGATAAAGGCGTGAGAGAGACTCAATGGCCTTGAAGTTACAGGCCTTTGAGAATTCATTTCGTTCTATAAACGGCAACTTTCATCGGATTTTCTTCCCGTTTTTTTTCAACCGAGTCTAAAACTATGTTAGCGACTGTGAAAAATAAAATGATTTATCGAATTTGATTTGAAATAAAACTGGGGGAGAGCAAGACACCACGGGCCTACAAAACAGGACTCAAAGCTATGCGAGTTAATAAAATGGTGGATATTTGTTTATAGCCACTCCCAGAATGGGTGGTAGCTATGGGTGGAGCTACTCTGCAAACCGAGTAAGCCACACCCCGGACAGACACCCAACAGATAGACAGACAGACAGACAGAATCATCTACGGCTATTATAATATAGATATATATATATATATATATATATATATATATATATATAACCATGTGTGATAAGTCTCAACTATCGGTGCTTTTTTAAACCTCAAAAATACGAGATTACTTGAAGTGACACTACCATACCTTGTCAGAATCTCGATGAGGTAATGAAACGGTGGAATTCCCCCAATAATTCAAGCAGAATTCTTTCATTTTTTAACCAACCCAAGCAATGACAAGAATTGCATTACATAAGACTAAAGTAATGCTGAATACATTGCCCATGTGATGTGTGGTGAGATATTCTAGAATTGTGTGCATTTTTTTCATACCAATGAAAATTAATCAGTCTTTGATTAAAAAGTTAAAAGGTTCCTGCTTGTTGTAACTTTTTAGGAGTCTCGCCAACAAGCAAGCAGGCCTTTTCATGTTAAAACTTGGTGGGTGGGGAAGGGAGGGCATGAAGTTTTGTAATTAAATAATTCATTAACATGGTTATAGTTTTGACACAATGTGAATGAATGAATGAATGATCATTTTAAGGCCATTTTCCCCACTGGAGCGGGGGTTAGCCTTGCGGGCCCCATGACAATCATGGTTCCCTGTTTGAGGCAATGTTTTTATGGCCAGATGCCCTTCCTGATGCCAACCCTTAATCTCCTCTTACGATGCAGGGATACAGTGTACCTATTGTAAATCTGGGTATGCACCAGGATCATTCATCCCAGCAAGCTGGTACTCATTTTGCCAACCTCGGAAGGATGACAGGCTGAGTCAACCCCCCTGGCGTTAATTCAGCGATCAACCGGGATTCGAACTCAGGAACCTCGGATCCCAAGCCTGCACCCTAACCGCTAAGCCAACACCAGGCTTGGTTTGGCAACACCAGGTTTCTGTAAGTAGAAAATGAAGGAGAGGAAAGAGCAGAGGAAAGGAGAGCTGAAAGGGACTTAAAGGAACGGGACATGGAGTATCAGAGGGAAATTAAACTCAAGGAGCTTGAATTACTGGGAGAATGAATGAATGAATGAATGAATGGGTGGGGGGTGGGGGGGCAAAGCAATGTGATTGTAACTAAATGTTTTGAATGATTATTAAAGCGATGTATGAGGCTGGTCAGTAGTTTTTCAATAAATAATAATAGGTATGCAGATTTTTCTTTCCTCTATTATTCACTTGTGGGATGTGAGTACCTCTGCACATAGGCAGCATTCTAAGTTCCCTTGAGAAGAAGATAGTAGGTCTCCTCTTTCAACCACTGCAGTCCCTATGGGGACTCCCTATGGGGAATGCCCACCTGTGCTTGGAAGAGCATTTCAGGATTTCAATTCAGCTTATGATGAAAGGCCAATGTGACATACATCTAAGTCAGGATGTTTTGTGGCTTGAAGTGGAATATGGAGATGGTGTGGTACTCAACATGATGCTAGCCTTGTGGAGTTTTGTCCATGTTGTGGTGCTGGAAAGAGTTATTGGAGCACTAAGGGTGAGTTGAGGCAGTGCATTCTGTAAAGAGTGTAGATAGTGCACACTGCTGCCACAGATTTGCCAGTGATGTAGTTGGTGGATATTGATTTGAGATGGTGGTACACCAATTAAGTATTATCGTTGTGCTAGATGGAATTGAGCTTCCTGAGTTTGTCTCAGATGCTCCCATGTAGGTAGGCAGTGAGTATTTTATTACATTCCTGACATGAGTCTTGTAGATAATGGGGAAAAAAAAGGAAATAAAATATTTATACAATATTTGCACAGTGACCTCTTTACGTATTAATTACTTGATCGAAATTGCAGGAGTTACTAAATACGCAGTATAACTACCATCTAACATACATGTTAGACCTTCATGTATGTGACTAATGTTTCGCGGTACTAATGTGTTCCAGAAGAGGCGCTGCAGCACACATCTAAACATTCTTCGGGGAAGTCATAAAGTTGTTTGTATAATTTTTGCTCTTTGTGTATATTAAGAATTCAAGTGTACTCCCTGACAGAGTGGTACTTTGGAGAAGTCAAAAATTGCTTCCATTGGACTGCCAATATACCGAAATGGTGTGAGGGGTAATCTTTATATTATGTGAGCAAATATGGTGGAGGTTTTCACCTTTCACGCCTCCACATGTATACACACCATGTAAGTATGTATGCACCAGTCTAATCAGTTTGTCAGAACATGTACAAAGTATCCAGTATTTGTATGATACTGGAGTATTTGTATGATAAATCAATACATAATTTAACAACCTCAAACACAAATTTCGCAATTGATTGAACTGTACCAAATAGGAGTAAAACATGTGGAGTGCAATATAGTTTTAAGTACGCAATCCTATCTCAAATAATAATAAATAAATAAATGAAAAAATAAAATAAAATAATATGTACAGTCACGTGAAAAAGTAAGTACACCCCATGTAAAGTTTTGACTTTTTCAACATATTTCAACATACGGCTATTTGATCTTCATTTAAACAATAATGATAGTTAAAGGTGATATAATATAACAAATAATCATGAAACATTTACATTTTGTAGTCCATTGTATAATTTAAATAAACATGAATGCAAATTTCGCATGTGGAAAAAGTAAGCACACCCTTGGCTCTAATAGGTGGTATTGCCCCCTTTGGCAGAAACAACCTCAAGTAGGCGTTTCTTATAACTGTCTACCAGTCTCTGACATCGACTGGGAGAAATGTTTGCCCACTCCTCCATGCAGAATTATTTCAGCTGTGCGATGTTTGAGGGGTTTCTTGCATGCACAGCTCGTTTCAAATCCCCCCACAACATCTCGATGGGATTTAGATGCGGGCTTTGACTTGGCCATTCCAGAACCCTCCATTTCTTTCTTTTCAACCATTCCATGGTGGATTTACTGGTATGTATAGGGTCATTGTCATGTTACAAGGTCCACCTTCGGTTGAGCTTCAACTTTCCGACAGATGGCCTCACATTATCTTCAAGCACCGTCTGGTACAAGGAAGAATTCATAGTGGATTCTATGATGGTGAGCTGCCCAGGCCCTGATGCAGCAAAGCTGCCCCAAACCATAATATTTCCACCACCATGCTTTACAGTTGGTATCAGGTTATTGTGGTCAAATGCTGTCTTTGGTTTTCGCCAAATATGTCTTCTGGGACTGTGGCCAAATAGCTCTACATTTGACTCATCTGTCCAGAGCACATTGTTCCAGATGTGCTGGTCTTTGCCTCGGTGTTCATTGGCAAACTTTAGTCTTGCCCTGATGTTCTTTCTGGACAGCAAAGGTTTCCTCCTGGCACACCTCCCATGTAGATCAAATTTGTGCAGCCTCTTTCTAATGGTGGACTCGTGCACTTTGACATCAACAGTGGCAAGAGCTACCTGTAGGTCCCGTGATGACATTCTGGGGTTCTTTGAGACTTCTTTCAGCATCTTGCAGACTGCTCTCAGGCTGAACTTGCTGGGGCGGCCTGGCCTGAACAAGTTGGCAGTTGCTTGGAATCTTCTCCACTTGTAGATGATCTTCCGGACAGTCGAATGTTTCAATTTCAAATTGTTTGGAGATCTTTTTGAATCCATTCCCAAACTCGTAGGCATCTATAACCTTCTTTCTGAAGGTCTCAGAGAGCTCTTTTGATCTGGACATGGTGACGCCACACACTTCAACAACAAAGAGCACACCTCCCAGGTTTAAATAAGACAGGTTCCTCCAAGATCCTCTCTAATGATGTTCCTATCACTTGCACCTGGAGCTGGTGCAGCTGATTCTAATTTTAGGTATTTGAAGTAGTGATAAATTTAGGGGTGTACTTACTTTTTCCACATGTGAAATTTGCATTTATGTTTATTTAAATTATACAATGGACTACAAAATGTAAAAGTTTCATGATATTTGTTATATTATATCACCTTTATCTATCAATATTGTTGAAATGAAGATCAAACAGCTGTATGTTGAAATATGTTGAAAAGGTCAAAACTTTACATGGGGTGTACTTACTTTTTCATGTGACTGTATGTGATATTATATATATATATATGTATATACAGACTTGGCATTTAATATGGAATTTTTTTTTTTTCTTGACTTGGGTTTACTTTCTGAACTCGGTATATCAATCTGGTGAGTTTCTTTCACGCTTCGGTAATTTCTTTGTTAAAAGAACCATGTCACTGATTGTCTGTCGCAGCAAGAAGTCAATAACAGGATTATATCACAGGTGGCGTGACAAAATGTACGGACAGGTACATTTGACGATTGGCTTCACAATTGGGTATATAAGGGTTGTTGTGTTCTGTATTAGTGGAAAACAACTGCTGCACGTCTACAAAAGTTATTGCCGTTTCCCCTGGAGATGGTCCGTCAACTCGACAATGCTGTTTGTCATTTAGTGGTGGCTTTACGAAATTCCGGAATGAAACAGCATGCTATTGCTCAGCAGTATGGCATCACTCAAGGTCAGGTGTCAAAGATCCTGAAACGAAATGCTCAGAGGGGTGTCCCTACTCTAATACCGAGGTCAGGACGTCCCCGCAGAACCACAAGGAGGGATGATCGCCAGCTGCACCGGTTAGTCCGCAATGGCCGTACCAAGTCAGCTAATCGGCTTAGGGCTGAGTGGCAGAAACTGACAAATGTGCCTGTATCCAGAAGGCTAGTCAACCAACGACTGGTTCAAGCAGGCTATCGTACCAGGCATCCCCTGAGAAAGCCACGTCTGACCAGACAACACCGACAGCGCCGATTACAGTGGGCGAGAGAGCACCGTCAATGGCAGCTAGGACACTGGAATCACGTGACCTTCAGTGACAAGTCTAGATTTCTGGTCTATCGTCAAGATGGCCGTGTCCGAGTGCGCAGACAAGTGCATGAAGCCTACAACGAAGGTTGTATAGTGCCAAGAGTCCAAGCTGGAGGTGGTGGGGTGACCGTTTGGGCTGCTTTTCATGCAGGGGGCAAAACTGACCTGGTTGTTCTGAATGGAACCCTGAACCAGTTCAAGTTCAGGGCCATTCTGGAAGAAACTTTGCTTCCATTTGCTCGTGCAGCCTTTCGAGGAAACTTTGTCTTCCAAGATGACAATGCACGGCCTCATCATGCTCGCATGATCCAACACTTTCTTGCTGACCGTGGTGTAGAGCATATGGAGTGGCCTGCCATGTCCCCGGATATGAATCCGATAGAGAACTTGTGGGCAGAATTAATGCGTCAAATCGACAACTTGGACCAGCAGCCTGCCTCTGTGCGTGAATTGCAGCAGGCTATTGTAACTATACACAAAGAATTAAGTTAAGCACCCCCTACACAAATAATTAAGTTAAGCACCCCCTAATATATATTCTTTGTGTATATGTATACATTGGCATATATTCTAAGGTATGTGAGATCAAATAATGATTGGTATGACATTAGCAATTATCCATTGATGAAATGCAGATGAGTGCACTCATCTGTGACGCCCATCGCTCGTGCAGCACGTGTTATCATCCACGTGGTCGTGATTGACGCAAAGATCGCTAGAGGTCTTCTCAGAACAATGACTGTACGTTAGAAAACATAAACGTCATCCACACTGTCCGTGATGGACCTATAGCTCCATACTTAAATTGAGGTGAAAATATGCCTAAAATTCCCAAAAAATTTCACCTTAAATTATTCAGAATAAAATATTGAAAACGGCATGATTGTTATGTTTTTATGTGACCATAATATCACTTCTCCAGAAAATATAGCAATATCATGGGTATATTACACTGTTTTGACGACAACAAACTTGTAATGTGCGAGGTTGTAAAAAAACGGGGGGGGTGCTTAACTTAATTCTTTGTGTATACATGGAAACGATTCCTGTCCAAACCTTGTTAAATCTCTTGAACAGCATGCCTCAACGTGTACGTGCTCTCCTGAATGCTCGCGGGGGTTACACATACACGAAGTACTGAACTGTAATTATGCTGTCCGTAATCCCAGTCGTAATTTAACTTTTGTTTTTGTTAAAAAAACAATTTGGGCTAATGTGCAAAATAAAGAGATACTTCTGGAAAACGCACAGAAGTTTAACACAGTACTGTCCGTGAATTGAGTTCGATATCAGTTTACATCACTTTCAAGGATCAATTTATTTGCTTTGAAATGTCAAATGTGGTTTTTGTTTCTTTTAAAGGTCACATTAACAAAATCTAGAATAATTTCAACATAATTCCAATTAACTTTTGGTTCTAAGTCATCTTGAAAAGTAAGTTCACCCCCACAAAAAATATATTCCATATTAAATGCCAAGTCTGTATATATATATATAAACCCCCCTGCTCTTCCGGCAAAAGAAGGCTGCCTAAAACAACCAAGAAAAGTTACACAAGGTAAGCCCTTTGCTGTGTCAAACCCTACCTTGGTTCCTCTACAGCTGCAAGCATTCACAAGTACATCACACATGCATGAGAAATCAATACTACACACCCTGCTCAGCCGCTGGACTAGTTTCATCACTCACTGCTAGTCATCAGCAACAGTGTAGGCAGAAACATGCACCACTGAGGCTCACAAACATGTACCACATTCAATGTCATCAGCAGTTAACATATAAATGAAAATAACAAGACCCAATCACGTCTCTCACCTGTAATTGGAGGGAACAACCAATCAGCTCGCACCTAATCAATTATTCCCAGCTCGCTAGGATCTTTATAATTAATCTCCCCCTGCTCTAATTAATCAATTATTACCAGATTATTAATCTATAATTAACCTAATCAATTATTCCCAGGTGGCTAGGATTTTTATAATCCTGTCTAAGACAAACATGAAAAGCTACAGAAGTTAAGCTCTTCATGATTGATTTCATTCAAAGGCATCAGATTCGACATTTTGGCTCATGCCTTGATTTCACCAGGGAGTTCCAATTTGTTCAAGCTACACCTGCAGCATCTCAACTCACCAGAATCTTGTACTCTGGACTTCTGTTAATGGGAAACATTTGGCCCTTGCTCAAACTATTTCAGAACTTGCTTGTGTAGAAAGGACATTCGTTACTTTGCCCTTTGCACACGATGTCATCACGCTTTACTGGTTAATGAATACCTTGAAGCTTTTCTATAAGATATATTGGTTAATTGATGCCTTGAAGCTCTTCTATAAGTTACATTGAGTACTCGTATAAGAATATAATGTGTTTTTCCTATATTTTGATTAATTATATTGTGATGGCCGCATGGGAGGATAACTCCATCGACATGTCTATAAAAAGACCACGGACACCATCGATAGCGTTCATCCCTGGCTGGATCTTCATGCCTATGGTTAGCTTACCGTACCTGTGAGATGAATGAAGCAGATGGGGAACCGTGCCGACGACTACGTTGCAGCTACTTAATTGGCTGAGGGAACCAGCGTCACCGGCAGCACTCTATTGGTACCATTACAATTATGTATTCGGACCAATCATCCCAGGAGCGCAATCCCAGATCAAACCCAATCAGAATAAATCACAACATGGTATAAAACTTCCATATATGTTATTACAACACAATCAATTGAATGGGAAAGGGCGGGAAGGATGGCAGTTGGGGAATTCAAAGGGGAAAATGGCAGTATAATTCAAGGGGTGGGGGGGGGGGAGGGGGGGGTGGGGGGGAGGGGGGGTGGTGGGGCAAAGCAAAGTATATCTAATAATTTGCAACATGTATGCATTCCTGCCTGTCCGCTACATGAATATTCCCACCCTCGGATGCCTTAGAACAATGGCTTAGCACCTTTGCACTAATGGATCCAAACACCCGAAGGAAGAACACAAATAGTTTGGGAAGAGGTGTAAAGAGATAGTGTGCCAGAAAAGTATAGAGACTATTACGTGCCCTGGCACACCTTCAGCAACCTCAGTGGAGGTGACTGTGCCCACTGCTCAGTGGTTCAGGCTCGTTTCCCCTCACATTGCATTCCTTCCTCTTGTGGCATGGCCCAGTCATATGGGGATTCTGTGGGAGGTTCAAACGCCCCAACGCAATGACCTGTGTGGGTTTTGGTAATCGTGTTCTGTCGTGCAAGGGCAGGCGGCGTTTCCGAGGCAGCGTGGCAATGAACATGGTGTGGAGAAGGTGCGCCAGGTGTGAAGGTGTACCAGTGTGTGTAAAAGCCGTGGAAAATATGAAGGAAAGGAAAAGATACAGTTAGGAAGCATGAAAGAACAAAATAGAAAATGAAGAAGAAAATGAAGAAGAAGAAAAAGAAGAAAAGGTGTTGTGGTCTGTATGAAAGTGTGTGTGTGGAAATGAAGTGAGTGGAAAAGTGTAGCGTGCCAAGGAATGTTGTGAAGGGTGAAGCGAACAAAAGATTAAGTGACTGGAAGGGCAAAAGGGGTCTGTATATATTGACAGATCCAAGTGGACTGTACAGATGAACTGCTCAGGCAAAGATGAACGAACTCTCCAAGTGAACTGTGCAGATGAACTGATCTGCCGCATTTCTCTCTTCTTTGTTTTGCTATCTCCATTCACCTACACTTGGGCTGGTATAAGTTAATCCCAACATTAGTCAGACCATCATGGGTTTTGCTACTCCTGCTGTGGTCACACTGGATTGGTGGAGTTGGATCGCAGATGGAGGAGGGTTTGGCTCTTTGTCCTTGTTTTGCCATGTTCGCTCCTTCGCGGAAGAGTGAGGCGCTTGTTGTTTGGAAAAGTGTGTGGTGGTGTTGTTTGTGAGATGTTGAGAAGAGGGAAGGTAGAGAGGGTGAAAGGACATTAACTTGTGCTACTCACGCTCACAATGCTTTTCGTCAGGTAAGTCTGTTGAGACTGCCATTGGTAACACTAGGGCATGCCCGTACTATATATAGTATATCTAAAATTATATCCCCCCCCTCTATTTACATGAAATGGTTTGGTCCATTCGCAAAGCCAAAGCGAACGGCTTGCGAGTACGGTGACAATCCCCCCCCTCTATTTACATGAAATGGTTTGGTCCAAAGCGAACGGCTTGCGGAGTTTGGTAAAGAAATCGCCATAGCTCGGTAACTACTTCTCTGATTAATATGAAACCTTGAAAAGGCACATCCTCGGGTCTCCAGCAATATACCTGGCAAGTTTCAAGTATATCGGACCCGTGGTTGTCGAGAAACAGCGGTCACAGACAAACGACAAACACACAGACAAACACACAGACATACAGAGATTACTGGAATTATAGATAGATGTAACCTAGTGCTACCTTCCACATGGTTGGGTTGTCAGTGCCTAAACCAACACCTTGCCAGTGAGGGTGACTGTGGCACCTTGCCAGGATTAAAAACAATACCTGGAAAAAATCGGATGAGCTCCCAAAGGGAGCCAACTTCCATCCAGTAAGGAGATCGTCTCTCTTAAAAAATACCCATCTGGTTTGGACCGCTACGAGTCATAGGAAAGACTTCAAAAATGGTACGTGCTGCTTCCTTGCTTGACATTCAGCATTTAAAAGGATAGAGCATGGACAATCCCCATCAGTTGGCATCCATGGGGAGAAGGAAATTCCTTCTGAGGAATGCTCCGTTGAGAGCGGTGAGGAAAGCGGCGCCATTGTTATGATGTCACTGGTACCCAGAGTATTCCAGGAAGTGACGGCAGTGACGTCACCTCCTCCAAGCTATTTGGCTGTGTTAAGTGTTTGTCTCATCAGCATGTGTGTGTGCCAGTCAGCTCCATTATGAGTATTAGACCATGCATAAAAATGCATATTTATCCCCATGTATTGATCCAACTTAAATGCTAAACAGTATACGAAGATATTACTGACTCTAACCTTACTTGTGTGTACTTTTACCCACCCGAGAGGTGCACGGCATCCTCTGCGGGTGCACAACCGTCACAATATGATTCAGTGTGGCCACAAAGTGGGGGATCAATTCGACAACATTCAGCTAAATTTGTCTATGATCACTAGCATTATCCAAGCACACTTCCATGTCTTCTTTCAAAACTTTCTGCATAATCACCACATACACATTCCTCAATCAAGAACTCAGCGATATAAACAATCTAGTGTCCCTGCTCCAGTGAAACTGTTAAATGTCCAGTTGAAACATGATTGATGTATTTTAATCCTTTTAATGATTTTTTTTCTGTTTGTTTTGATTTTCTGCATTTCTTCAATAATTTCGAAAAATTTCAACTTTTATTACCAGCATGTGTAATTTAATACAAAGTAAATATATTTATCTTGTATTATTGAAATATAATGCATAATTTGGGCAGCATGATTAATGTATTTTAACTTTTTAAATTAATTCCTTTTGTCTTGTTAGGTTGATTTTCCGAATTTCTGTAATAATCTCGAAAGATTAAAATTTTTATTAACAGCATGTACTATTTTACACAAAGTAAATGCATTTTTCCTGAATAATTGAAATAAGATGTATAATTTGAAATACTTTGATTATTATTGATTGAATATTTAATTTTTGTAATGTTATATATTATACTATTTTTAGGTCAGTGTAGGCTATTTAATACAAATATTTAGATATTTTGAATGTAATTATTGACATTCATATATTGACCGAAGCATTTCAACCTTTTAAATGAATTTCTTCTGTTTTGATTGATTCACCAATGCAAATAGATAATTGATTTCTTTTTCTATCTGTATAATGTAATTGTTACTATGTGAAATTATTTATATTGCACACTTGACATTATTAGTCCTTGGACTACAGTCATGTACATTTTTTATTTTTTATTTTATTCTAATAAAACCGAATTGATTGATTGATTGATTGATTGATTGAATGCTTTTGGGGATGCCCAGTTCCTTGGCGTTGGTGCATCCTTTCCAAAACGTCCAAGATACACACGACTGATGTCTGGGACTTTCTGTTTGGCCCATGTTCTTCATGTATTCACACCGAGACTACAACCCTCTCTTCATTACTGCATGTACTTTCATCACACATCTTTAAAAATAAAAAGATATTATCAATCGTACATATATGGGTGAAACAATTTCATCGTCCCTGAAAAAGGTGAACTAAAAATAACATTCAAAATGTTCTGATTCCCCACTTTATGACCACCCTGTAAAATTAAAAACAACAAAATTAATCATTAAGCTAAATCAATGCACTTCAGGTCACTAACCTGATAAAAAAAATAATCAGTTTGCTTTTGAAAAGCAGGCATTGTGCCAAAATTTCACAACAAGTGGACGAAAACCTCTTACAACTACAGATTGGTCAGCCTTCTCCCCATCATAACCAAACCAAGGCATTACAGCAAGTTGTGCCTCATCTCTTTGATAATTTCCTGATCTCTTATCATTCGAAATGGCCACACATCGACTCGTGTTACATTTTTGATGTTTTAAGTATCCGCGTTCTCAAAGATTAAGGTATCACTTGCGCGTAACCTCGTCCCATGTTTCTCTCCTGCCAAATCCGAGGAACTTCAAAGGATTCATCCTGGAAAGAAGATACAAATGGTATTGTAAGCGCAGAAGCTAAACATTCGATAAAATACACTAAATATTTACTTGACTCTGCAATTGCACGCGATTTCCTGTGCTCCGTGCTGTTAAATTTAAAAATGACTCAAACGCTGAATGAAACCAATGACACATTGAATGCCTATATTTCAGAATATCTTTTCTGCATTTCACTGCAGTACTTAATTGATATGTCAATGAATCCCAATCGATAAGATCTTCAGGGAAGTGTGAGCTAAGCATTTGAGTTAAACCTTAGATTAGAAAAATAATGTTCATTTATGATGCAACACCTTGCAAGTACTAGGTCCCATGTTGCATCAGCTAACCAAAAGTCACAAGTAAAACTTTTTTTAACCTGACTGATCCTAATATAGTAAAACCTTATTATACCGCATTTGAAAAAAACATATATATATATATATATATAATATTCTATATATATAATATTCTACATATATAATACTAGCTGAGGTACCCGGCTTCGCCCGGGTTGAATAAGAATAATACAAATATATGATGAAAAGAACATGTATATTTTAGAGCAATATCACAGTACATTTCCTACATGACGTTTTTTCAATTTTCAATTTCTCAAAACCTCTGGGTATACAACATTTCTGGTTTTCTTACTTGGTGCCAAGACAGAAAGATTGCTTGGTTTTCCAACCCTCGAGCAACCCACGTACAGCTGGCCATGGGCAACACTTGTTCTGTGAAGTTCAGGCCTACAACCTTCATTGATTGCCCCTGCGCCCTGTTCATGGACATAGCAAAACATAGCCTGATGGGGAACTGAATCCTCTTGAAGGAGAATGGAAGGTCAGGTGGAATAAGTGGTATCCTTGGAATGAATACTTTCTCTCCTCTGTATTGTCCTGAGAGGATGGTTGCCTCTAGGACATGCCACATCATTTGCTGGATTGTCAATCGTGTTCCATTACACAGCTTTGGTGGATCAAGATTCCTTAGAAGCATGATTGGTGCTCCCACCTTGAGAATCAACCTGTGTGTTGGGAGTCCTTGAGGCTGACGACTGTTGAGAAACTCAGTTGGGAGGTTTACTGCCTGACCTTCATGTCACTTTGTCAAGAGAATCATAATTTCTTTCATGACCGGGCAGCGAACGTCATTATGTGCTACTTTACGTCACTCCCACGGACGTGAAAACATGTTTTCCTTAAAAATATATTTAAAATAAATAAAATAGTACATAAATTAACAATAAAAGAAGCTAAAAAACAATTTAAAATACTGTTATGAATTTGGTAGAGCAACATCTAGAGCTAGGTAGATCTGTATAGGTAGGTATTCGACTGTCGTGACAGGGACTCTACATGTAATAAGTTCTTGATGTTTAGGCGTTTGTCGGGGTAAGATGTATGATTGTGGATCTACCTGGAGATTCGAGTGTTAAGTAGTGAGGGATTAAAGGTAACGCCCCTGTGAGTCTCACCTAGTAGTCAAACCTTTGTCCATTATGGCACTGCAGACCACATAAACATTAGATAGGTCACTAGCGCAACATTAAATAATTCCTTTCCCTGACAATGACTTCGGAACAAACGGACAGGAAACCAGGCCAGGACACTGCCGATGATGGCCGCAGCCAGCTACACCTCCGCTGGGCCTCGAGTGCCACGCGCTATCACAACACTACAGGCCTGTGATTCGGTGGAGGGCACTGATTGGGTGGCACACCAAGGGACGTGACGTCACCAGCAAGGTTATTTAAGGGAGTGCCGAACGCTCTCTTTGCTCTGGTTCTCTTGCCTCTCTGGCAGTGCAGCTTTTGGTCTCTTGTGGTTGATGCTCTTAGTTGCGCAGCAGTTGAGAAGAGTTCTGCAGACGAGTTGGCTGCCAGCACTCCCGCAGAGAGTTCACTTCAGTTGAGCCGGAGGAGTTGAGTTGAGACCAGTCCCGGAGCGAGTTGGAAGGACGAGACGTGCAGTCACACCTGCGTTCTCCCCGTTCCTGTCTTTTCGTGCTTCGTGTGGGGATCGATCTTGGGTGGAGCCGCTGGCCTGCGTTGGGTGCCTTGTAGATTGGTGCACCGACCTCGTGGGCGGCGAGAGGCTCGGAGCTTGGAGACGGCCTGGTGGCGGCTGAGCGCGGCCGTATTACAAGAAGACGACAGAGACAGATAAGCCCGGGCTCCGCGTACACTGTACACGACGTGACGTTTCTTTTGTAATTCATAATCTCCCTCGTATCGTGTTTGGTATCTGTTGTGTGTGGGATCCCAATTTAGGCTTCTGATTAGAGTTATTACCGGCGCGGGCTTTTTCACTGTCTTTACTTTTCATTAATAAATCCTTATATTATTTTCTGAATATATCTGAACGCAGTTTACTGGGTGTTTGATTTTAATAGATAAGGCGACGGAGCTTTGCTGTGTCCGCCATTCCGCGCGTTTAACTTTAGTTTAAGTGTTTGATTTGGAATCCGCTATTGAGTTCTCGCCTCGGGAGTTAAAGCCTCGCAATTGGCCATCCGCAACTGTGGTGTTAATCGCGGTTGCGTGACAAGTGGTGTCAGGAGTGTCGGATTCGAACCCGTCGGACAAATTTTTTTGTCCGCGGCGAGACATCGACACGGTCGGGCGTGCATTGCGCCCGACGTTCGAACGCAAGATTTTTATAGTCGAGGCGGAGAAATTTAGTAATCAATTGGGCATACGGAGCGCGATATCGTGTCTTCGTCAAATTTAAATTGTGTTACTGGAATTATTAAAACTAGGGCATGCCCGTACTATATATATATCTAAAATTATATCCCCCCCCCCCTCTATTTACATGAAATGGTTTGGTCTATTCGCCTAGGACGTGCCCGTACGTGGGTGCCCGTTCCTTGCCAAAAAAAAAAAAAAATATCTCTTCGCCCATGCATGCATGGGCGTGCCCATGAGCCCATGGGCGTGCCCGTAAGTGCGTGATGTGACCGTACAATGAATGTATCGTCCCGACGCCGCAGCTCGGATGGCGCTGCAGTTAATCGGGCCTGTATCGGCAGAGTTATTATAAACGTGTACTACAATCGATCGTACCTTACAGCGTCTGCTCGCCACGTTCAGCATCAGTACGTCGTCACTATGACTATCCGTAAGTCCGGAAGTGACGTCCTCATTTGACTGTCCGGAAGGTCGCATATCGCAGTTACGATGAATCGCAAATTAGTTTTAATTAGTTTTAAAACATAGTTTAACGCCAACATAGTTTGCCAACGTGAAATAAATGAATACGCTCTCAAATGTGCCGTCTGAGGCAGAGTCTGTTCGGCACGTTCGGCACACGTGATAGCTCGCTGCTCTCTGATTGGTTGAATCGTTTTTTGGACATAGCTCGGTAACTACTTGTCCGATTAATATGAAACCTTGAAAAGGCACATCCTCAGGTCCCCAGCAATATACCTGGCAAGTTTAAAGTATATCGGACCCGTGGTTGTCGAGAAACAGCGGTCACAGACACACAGACATACACACAGACAAACACACACACAGAGATTACTGGAATTATAGATAGATTAATACGCGCGGGGGAAACAATCTTCCGGAAGGCGGATGTCGGAGATTGACGAGATGGAGGTACGCAGCGAGGCTTCTGTCAGCGTCGGGAGTGAGCCGGAAATGGAGGATAGCGTTGGAACCTCCCCCGCCGCTGGGACGGCCCCGATAGATCTCCAGACCATAGTAAATTTAATAAATGCTCAGAGGGCCGATTGTGAGCGATTGGGAAAGCAGATGGGAGACATGAACGCACAGGGTGAGCGAATGGAAAGAAAAATGGAGTCCCAGGGGAATGAATGTAGGGAAGGAATGAAGGCAATGAGTGATCGATTGGAGGAACAAATTGACGGGCTGGAAAATAAAATGAGTAATGAGATGGGACAAATGAAAAGTGGGTTGGAAAATAAAATTGAAGGGATGGAAAATAAAATGGAGTCCCAGGGGAATGAATGGAGGGAAGGAATGAAGGATATGAGTGACCAAATTAATGGATTAAAAGGGGAAATGGCAATTGTGGCAAGTGTACAGGGGAGCGGGGAATGTCCACAGTTGGATGGGGAATGCCTGCAGGTAAACGTGGAGTGTCCACAGGTGAGCGGAGAATGCCCACAGGTGAAGGGGGAAGGAAATTTGGAATGTGAGAGTTGTAATGGGGAATGTTTCCCACATTCTGGCCTGGTTGTTTATCGGGACCGTGTGGATGTCAACACCCCAACCGGGGGATGAATTTGGAATTGTGCAGCACCAGGGCGGTGGTGCGGAGCAAGAGGGGGTAGAGTTTTTGGGGGTCCGTGCAATGGAGCCGGACCGGGTATTTATTGGGGATATTGATCAAAGCCTAGCGGGGCCAGGAATGATTTGTGGAAATGATGAGGATGATTTGATCCAGCGGCTGGAGACCTGTGACAGTCCCTTGGAGGTAGAGCTTGTTCAGGCCCAAAGGAGCCTGGGTGAGGAGGTGAGTTGGTCCGAGGAGGTGGTTGGAATGACCGAGGGGACGCTCACCGTACACTGCTATTTGGAAACAGAGGCTCCAAAATTGGACAACCAGTTGGGGGAGTGTGTTGGCTCCGGGCTGGATTTGGATCTTGGAGGATCGGGAGATAGAGCTTCTGGAGATTTGGTCCCTGTAGGGAATTTGGATCAACTGCAGGGAGGGGCAGAACACAGGTGGTAGAGGTTGTTCCCTGCAGCTGCGGTTTGGCAGTGGGAATGAAAATTTGTAAAAGAAAATTTAAAATAAAATTACAATGGGAAATTGATTTGGAGCAGCCATGGTGGGGATTGGTTCCCGGGCTGCGGGATTTGGACATGGAGAGGTCATGGGTGATGGCCTCGGTCAAAAGTTGCCTCTTTCAAAATTTGGGTATGCCAGCCAGCTGGGGGGCTGTGATGGCGAGATTTGGGCATGGGGTCCAGCCTTGGGTGTCGAGGTACGACCTGGGTCCCACGGGGGGTCTGGCGGAGTGTGGCGTCCCTTGTCCATCGGGGCGCCGTCCGAGCCGGTGGCTCGGGCCGGCAGGGTCACCGGACCCTGGTGGGGGTTAAGACCTCCAGGGGGGTCCGAGGTGGTTTCTCAAGCCTGGGATGGCAAATATTGAGGACCACTAGGGGGAGGTGTTGTGGGTCGCACTTTGGTGGTGGCACTGCGGACGGCCAACTTGGGACTGATGTGGTGACCACCGGGCATGTGGCCTGGCACCCTCCTCCAGAGACTCTGGGACAACCAGCATGTGGTGACCTGGCATGGTGGTTGGTCTATGGACGCGGGTCAAACCGAATGGACAGGGATGGAGATAGCCTGCCAGACAACCATTGGGGCATCTGTGGAACGTGATGGTGTGAGTGACCTTCCACAGATGCTCCGTTATGATTTATGGACTCAGGTTGGGAAGAGAGCCATGGGGTTGATGAATGGGGAGATGTGTAACGAGCCGAGCATATGGGCCATGCTCGGCTGGCATGTGTATGGCAAAGCATCTTTCTTTGGTAAGGTTAGTGAAATGTGAAAAATGTTTGGCATTGGTAATCTGTGGGTTAGATGGAAATTTAAGGGTGGATTTTGAAATGTCATGGTGGACACTGTACAGTGACGCCATTATTGATCCAGGTGTGTAGACCAAAGTGTTGGAGGCTGTGATAAAATTAATAGGGTAGCAAGACACAGCTTTCAACTGGTTGTGGGGGAAACTGTGCTGATATTTGGGACCCGGGATCATGGGGATGCAGTTGTGTGGTCTTTGGGTCAACGTGGTGCTGTGCGTGTCCGAGGTGTGTGGACCATGTCTTCTGGGTGGGTCTCCTGGTGGAGCATGGCTGTTGACTGGACCTTGGTGTGGTCAAGTGTGGGTGAGCACTGGGGGGGGGGGGCTGCAGTTCTGTAGTCGGACTGGGGGATGATGTGGAGGTGCAGGGGACGTGGCTGTAGGGATGCCACGCACTGCGACCGTGCCCCCCAGGGCCGAGGTTGTGTGTACGGTAGTGTGTGTTGTGGCAGCAAGTGCTCACCACATTGGCCAGCTGGGGCTGATGCAGCTGTGTTCCTCACAGGGGGGCCGAAGGATGGATGGTGGGTCGCGCCCTTATGGACACTCATGGGCCATGTTGGCGTTTTGACTGCTCACCTTGTCCTGGTGACCCTTGCACGGTAGAGGTGCAGAGCTGTCGTGGCCACAGGTAGTTGTGTAGCGATGATCACGTTGGATGCGGATCCACATACCTGCCAGTGTAGTGGGGACAAAAGAGAAATTTGGGAGTATTTGGTAGGCTCGATGAGAAATTTTGGGATTTTGAGGGTGGATGACACTCTTGGACCGACCAACCTGCAACTACCTGCACTTGAGGTGAGTGTTTTGAGGAGTACTGTCCCAGGCTTCAGGACTTGCTTTGGGAAATTGGGGACATGTAATTTGGAGTTGGGAGGTGGGTGAGAGTGATGACATGGCCGGTGAGGGGATGGAATGGGAGCCACACAGTGTCTTGTGGGTGGCGTATGTTTTTGTGTTGTGGTTATGTGTTTTGATGTGGTCGTGAGGTTGGAAAAATGTGAGCGAGTGGTGATTATTGAGTTTTGAAATGCGTTTTGAAAATGGAAATGTGTAATGATTCAATGATTTGAACTGTGAATGGGATTTCACATGTAGCAGGCCATGGCAAACTTTGAAACACCTTTTGTACTACCATCATCTATAGAATTGTGCTGAGTTGTGTGGAGAATTGAATGGCAGCGGGGGAGGAAGTGTGTTTTGGGGTCTTGTGGGTGGGGAAGGTGTGTGTGTCCGCAGGTACAGAGCAAGCTCTGAGGAGCGATGCCTGTGGGCCCCCCTCTGCGGCAATTACCCCTGGCAGCCGGTGGTAACTGGAAATTGGAGCTCGTTGGTGGAGGGTCTGGTTGGGCGCCGTGGGGTGAGGAAGTCCCCCGGTGACCCGTGTTGCTGCGCAGAAGCAGGAGGCAAAGGAGCCTGGTGTGTGTGGAGACCCTCACCGACGAGGTAACGGTGGAAAGGGGCTGTTGGGCTGTCACGGGGCCAAGAGGTAAAGGGGGGGGGGGGGCAATGAACTTGTAAGTCGGTTGACTTGTTTTTGGGACTGCGGGCACCACAGCCTGATGCGCCCCCACCATCTTTTTGTGCGGTACCTCCCCGCTGCCTAGTTGAGGAATGCACACACACGCGAATGACATCAATGCCATGGTCCTGCAGGGGGGTGTATTGAAATAAGTGCTTTGTTGACTTTTGAAATGCCTTGATGTATTTTGGAATGTAATGATGAGTTTTGGAATGAGGATGAGTGGTTAAGGGGTCTGTGTTGCATGAATGTGGGCGAAATCCACCGAGCCATGTCACTCACCTGCAACATCTGGACAGGGCCCGTGGAAATTGAGGGGGTGCATTGGAATGGCCCCGCAGGTAAGGTTGTGTCTTGTGGAATCCACAGGGGGACGCGGTCTGTAGATCGGGGTATCTACAAGGGTTAGAGTTTTGAGTATCTGTAAGATGGTTAAGTTTGTGGATAAGGTAGGAGTTTTGGTGTGTTGTTTGTTCCTCCCTCCGCAGGAACAACGAAGAAAATGTACATACTTGCATGATGGTTAAGGGGTTTAGCATGTTAAGGAAGTGTAGGTAGGTAGTCCGACTCAATTCCCACAGCCCTTCCTGATTTATTTCATAGGTTAATTAAGTGTGTGACAGTAAGTGTTAAGGCTGGAATGGTAGCGCCTGCGGTGAACCTTGCAGGAGCTACGGTTCCAGGGGGGAGGCTGTGTTATGAATTTGGTAGAGCAACATCTAGAGCTAGGTAGATCTGTATAGGTAGGTATTCGACTGTCGTGACAGGGACTCTACATGTAATAAGTTCTTGATGTTTAGGCGTTTGTCGGGGTAAGATGTATGATTGTGGATCTACCTGGAGATTCGAGTGTTAAGTAGTGAGGGATTAAAGGTAACGCCCCTGTGAGTCTCACCTAGTAGTCAAACCTTTGTCCATTATGGCACTGCAGACCACATAAACATTAGATAGGTCACTAGCGCAACATTAAATAATTCCTTTCCCTGACAATGACTTCGGAACAAACGGACAGGAAACCAGGCCAGGACACTGCCGATGATGGACGCAGCCAGCTACACCCCCGCTGGGCCTCGAGTGCCACGCGCTATCACAACACTACAGGCCTGTGATTCGGTGGAGAGCACTGATTGGGTGGCGCACCAAGGGACGTGACGTCACCAGCAAGGTTATTTAAGGGAGCGCCGAATGCTCTCTTCGCTCTGGTTCTCTTGCCTCTCTGGCGTCTGGCAGTGCAGCTTTTGGTCTCTTGTGGTTGATGCTCTTAGTTGCGCAGCAGTTGAGAAGAGTTCTGCAGAAGAGTTGGCTGCCAGCACTCCCGCAGAGAGTTCACTTCAGTTGAGCCGGAGGAGTTGAGTTGAGACCAGTCCCGGAGCGAGTTGGAAGGATGAGACGTGCAGTCACACCTGCGTTCTCCCCGTTCCTGTCTTTTCGTGCTTTGTGTGGGGATCGATCTTGGGTGGAGCCGCTGGCCTGCGTTGGGTACCTTGGAGATTGGTGCACCGACCTCGTGGGCGGCGAGAGGCTCGGAGAAGGCCTGGTGGCGGCTGAGCGCGGCCGTATTACAAGAAGACGACAGAGACAGATAAGCCCGGGCTCCGCGTACACTGTACACGACGTGATGTGTTTCTTTTGTAATTCATAATCTCCCTCGTATCGTGTTTGGTATCTGTTGTGTGTGGGATCCCAATTTAGGCTTCTGATTAGAGTTATTACCGGCACGGGCTTTTTCACTGTCTTTACTTTTCATTAATAAATCCTTATATTATTTTCTGAATATATCTGAACGCAGTTTCCTGGGTTTGATTTTAATAGATAAGGCGACGGAGCTTTGCTGTGTCCGCCATTCCGCGCGTTTAACTTTAGTTTAAGTGTTTGATTTGGAATCCGCTATTGAGTTCTCGCCTCGGGAGTTAAAGCCTCGCAATTGGCCATCCGCAACTGTGGTGTTAATCGCGGTTGCGTGACAATACAATAAAAAGCACATTAAAAATATATAAATATGTACGTACAATATACTGTACGTACGCGCAACCACTGATTCTCATTCAAAATAGAGGCGACGTACAGTATTCCTTTACTGTTTCTGTGTTAGCCATGGGTCCGAAGAAGGATAATGCTCGTGATTCCAAGCGTAATGTGGTTACGATGGACGATAAGGTAAATCTGATTAAAAGGTATGGAAAAGGTGGAAAAGTGTCGGTGATAGCGCATAGACCTTATCGCGAATCGGAACCGCAATGCGTCATAGGATCGGAAAGGGGCAATAGCACCGCCACAAACTACACCATGGAATTGCAGCTGGCCCGGTTTTTTAAACCATTGATATCAAAATAAAAAGTAGCCTATAACCACCGGAATTTTATGCTTATTCCGAATCTGTGTCTAAAACTTTTCTCTGATGTGTAGTTCTTGAGTTAAAAGCGGACATCCAGACAGACACACACACTCCTTTATTTGTATAGATTATATATATATATATATATATACTAGCTGAGGTACCCGGCTTCGCCCGGGTTGAATAAGAATAATACAAATATATGATGAAAAGAACATGTATATTTTAGAGCAATATCACAGTACATTTCCTACATGACGTTTTGTCAATTTTCAATTTCTCAAAACCTCTTGGTATACAACATTTCTGGTTTTCTTACTTGGTGCCAAGACATAAAGATTGCTTGGTTTTCCAACCCTCGAGCAGCCCACGTACAGCTGGCCATGGGAAGTACCCGGCATTGCCGGGCGGGGCAAGGGAGGGGAGGAGGAAGGGGAGGGGAGGGGAACGGGGGGGAGGGGAGAAGAGGAGGGGAGGGGAGAAGAGGAGGGGAGGGGAGAAGAGGAGGGGAGGGGAGAAGAGGAGGGAGGGGGAGGAGGAGAGAAGAGGAGGGAGGGGGAGGAGGAGAGAAGAGAAGAGGAGGGAGGGGGAGGGGGGTGAGGGGGAAGGGGAGGGGAGTGGGAGGGGGGAGGGGAGGAAGAGGGGGGAGGGGAGGAGAAGGGGAGGGGGGAGGGGTGCTTCGCCCATGTTGAATAAGAATAATACAAATATATGATGAAAAGAACATGTATATTTTAGAGCAATATCACAGCACATTTCCTACATGGCATTTTGTCAATTTTCAATTTCTCAAAACCTCTTGGTATACAACATTTCTGGTTTTCTTACTTGGTGCCAAGATATAAAGATTGCTTGGTTTTCCAACCCTCGAGCAGCCCACGTACAGCTGGCCATGGGAAGTACCCGGCATTGCCGGGCGGGGGAAGGGGGGAGGAGGAAGGGGAGGGGAGGGGAACGGGGGGGGAACAGGGGGGGAGGGGAGGGGAACGGGGGGGGGAGGGGAGGGGAGGGGAACGGGGGAGGGGAGGGGAACGGGGGGGGGAGGGAACGGGGGGGGGAGGGGAGAGGAGGGGAACGGGGGAGGGGAACGGGGGGGGAGGGAGAGGGGAGGGGAACGGGGTGGGGAGGGGAGGGGAGGAGAGGAGAGGGAGGGGAGGAGAGGGTGGGGAGGGGAGGGGAGGAGAGGGTGGGGAGGGGAGGGAGGAGAGGGTGGGGAGGGGAGGAGAGGGTGGAGAGGGGGTGGAGAGGGGGGGAGGGGAGGAGAGGGGGGGAGGGGAGAAGAGGGGGGGGAGGGGAGAAGAGGAGGAGGGGGAGAAGAGGAGGGAGAGGGAGGCGGAGAGGGGAGAAGAGGAGGGAGGGGCGGAGGAGGGGGGGGAGGAGGAGGAGGAGGGGGGAGGAGGAGGGTGGGGGAACGGCTAGCTTGGCAAGCGATAGCAGGATTTGTACTTTTATTTTTACCTCAATGAGGGTTATATATATAGTCCGTGCTTGGAGCCTTCAAGTTCAACATAAAGTTTTTTAATGAAAAATAATGCAGATGTATAACAATCCACCAATGCAAGTTCAGAAATGAATGCAGATCCTTTACTTTGCGATACAAACGCAATTCCCGCCATTTCCACTCACGATCGAGGCCCTCCACAGTGGCCGCGCCTCTTCTTCCTTCTACAACTTCGTCTCACTTCTTTCACTCAAAATGTACGAAATTCTGCCGCATGAAATTATGTAGAGGCCTCGTCGGGGGGGATATAAGGTACATAAGGAAGGCGTTGTAACATAAGAATCAAAATAAAAGTGGAAGAACATGAGGAAATGGGAGCTATTCTGGACCCACAGCCAAACCCGACAAACCATTGCAATACACCCCGAACGTCTGCGCCGCCACAAACCACCATGGAATTGCAGGTGGCACGGTTTTTTTTAAACCATTGATATTAAAATAAAACGTAGCCTATAACCACCAGGATTTTATGCTGATTCCGAATCTTTCTAAAACTTTTCTCCGATGTGTAGTTCTTGAGTTATAAGCGGACATCCAGACAGACACACAGACACACAGACACACATATACACACACACACACACACACACACACACACACACACACACACACACACACACACAGACACTCCTCCTTTATATATAGAGATATATATATATATATAGATATATGTATATATATATATAATATTCAGTATATATATATGTATATATTGAATATTATATATATTGAATATTATATATATTGAATATTATATATTTATATATTTATAAATATATACTGTACATTATATTATATTATATATATATATAATATATTTATAAATATATACTGTACATTATATCATATATATATATATATATATATGTGTGTGTGTGTGTGTTTTTTTCAAATGCGGTATAATAAGGTTTTACTCTATTATGATCAGTCAGGTTAAAAAAAAGTTTTACTTGTGACTTGGTTAGCTGATGCAACATGGGACATAGTACTTGCAAGGTGTTGGTTGCATCATAAATAAACATTATATATATATATATATATATATATATATATATATATATATATATATATATATATATATATATATATATATATATACAGTGCATTCAGAAAGTATTCAGACCCCTTCACTCTTTCCACATTTTGTTATGTTGCAGCCTTATGCTGAAATCGTTTAAATTCATATTTTCCCTCATCAATCTACACTCAATACCCCATAATGACAAAGAGAAAACAGGATTTTAGAAAGTTTTGCAAATGTATTGAAAAGAAAAAACTGAAATATCACATTGACATAAGTATTCAGACCCTTTGCTATGACACTTGAAATTTCGGTCAATTGCCTCTCATTTCTCTTGATAATCTTTGAGATGTTTCTCCACCTTGATTGGAGTCCACCTTTGGTAAATTCATTTGATTGGACATGATTTGGAAAGGCACACACCTGTCCTATATAAGGTCTCACAGCTGACAATGCATATCAGAGCAAAACCCAAGCCATGAGGTCGAAGGAACTGCCTGCAGAGCTCACAGACAGGATTGTGTCGAGGCACAGATCTGGGGAAGCCTACAAAAAAATTTCTGCTGCATTTAAGGTTCCCAAGAGCACAGTGGCCTCCAAATTCTTAAATGGAAGAAGTTTGGAACAATCAGAACTCTTCCTAGAGCTGGCCGCCCGGGCAAACTGAACAATCGGGGGAGAAGGGCCTTGGTAATAGTGGTGACCAAGAACCCGATGGTCACTCTGGCTGAGCTCCCGAGATCCTGTGTGGAGATGGGAGAAACTTCCAGAAGGACAACCATCACTGCAACACTCCACTGATCTGGGCTATATAGCAGAGTGGCCAGACGGAAGCCTCTCCTCGGTGAAAGACACATGAAAGCCCTCTTGGAGTTTGCAAAAAAGCACCTAGTATATATATATATATATACAGTATATATATATATATATATATATATATATATATATATATATATATATGTTTTATGTGTGTGTGTGTGTTGCTGCAGAGTGGTGTATGTGTAAGGCTGGGTGGTTGGTTCGATGCTCCAGCATATATTTTGTTTTGGCTGCTGTGGATTCTGGGAGTGGTAGCTGGTGTTCTGTTGTTGTAGTTTGTGTTCTCACTGACTGAGGGTGGGGGTACATATGCATCAAAGTGTAGTTGTTGCATTGTGGAGGCATATGTGCCCCTGCTGGCCGACCTTAGCTGACCGTTTTGAAGTTGAAGGGCTGAAACTGATTGTTGCTTGAGGACTTTGACTGAAGACCCGGTCAGTGAGGCACACTTGTGGCCCAGATGTGTTGAAATTGGGAAGATAGTCTATCTGAAGATGAGGCATACTCGCCTCTGAACTTTCTTGCCTGGTTTTGTATCTCGGCCCAGCTATAGTCGCCTGGTGTTTTTAGGAGGGCAAGGTATGAAGGTGTGGGCCGTCTATCGGATGGACATTAAGCAGGCCATCTCATCTGCTGGCGATGGTTAGTGGATATTAAATATCTCACGGTGTCTTTTGCTTACCGTGGGAGTTGTTGTATGCAGATGATCTGGTGTTGATTGCGGAAAGTATGGATGGACTGAAGGAAAAGATGAACAAGTGGAAGGAATGTTTATAGACAAAAGGTCTGAAGATGAATATCGGAAAGACGAAGGTGATGGCAAGTGGTAAAGCATGTAGTGAGGTGGAAAGAACTGGGAAGTGGCCATGTGCTGTGTGCAGGAAGGGTGTCGGAGTGAACTTCATTCAATGTACAACGTGCGCTGAGTGGGTTCATCAAAAATGTAGTGGTCTGAGAGGGTCATTAACCAGTGTGGCAGCTACATTCAAATGTAAGGTGTGCACAGAGGGAGCTGCAGATGGAGGAAATGTTGAGCTGGATCTTGGAGACGGCGTGAAGCTGGAAGGTGTGAAAACATCTTGTTACCTCGGAGACATACTGAATGGAGAAGGTGGATCAGACACGGCAACGGTTGCTAGAGTGAGATGTGCATGGAAGAAGTTTCGGGAACTGAGTGGCGTGCTGATGAGGAGGGGAGTGTCGTTGAAGCTGAAGGGAAAGGTGTATGCTGCATGTGTGAGAAGTGTTGTGATTTATGGGAGCGAGACATGGGTAATGAACGTAGAGCAGCAACGAAGGCTGGAAAGGGTGGAAATGCGAATGGTTCGGTGGATGTGCGGAGTATCGTTGAGAGAGAGGAAGACAAATGATGAATTGCGAAAGATGCTGGGAATAGAGCCTGTGATTGATGCTGTGAAGAGGAACAGGTTGAGATGGTTTGGCCATGTGTTGAGGAAGGATGAAAGTGACTGGTTGAGAAGAATGATGGAAATGAATGTGGAAGGAAGTAGAGGATGGGGAAGACTGAGAAAGACTTGGCTAAAGATGGTGGAAGAAGAAATGCGGGCAAGGGGGTTAACAAGGGAAGATGCAGAAAATAGGGCAAGATGGAGAAGATTGTCATGGGGAACGCAAGGCTAACCCCCGCTCTAGCAGGGAAAATGGCCTTAAAATGCATGTTGTAAAATGCATGTTGGTGTCTTTTGCTGAAAGTAGGCAAGCTATCGCCGGCACCTTGAACAAATTCTAAATGCCTGCACACTCATTCGAGTACCCTGAGTCAGAATGACTACCAACCCCTAGAAAATGAAACTGCTTCGGCAACCTTATGTGCCTCATGGCGCAAGGAGAATAAAACTTTGTCATTTCAATTAAAATATATATTTTAAAATAAAGCAAAATTAGGCTTTGCTGTATTTGGATCAGTTGGGTTAATAAAAAAAAGTTTTAGTTTTGACCTTTAGTCAACTTGTGCAACATGACACAGTAATCATGCGTAAACATTCTCAAGACTTAATCTTCATGTAGTATTTCCCCCTTTTTCTGCTATTTTCCAGGTCCTTCTCCGAAGGTCACCGGCCTGCATCACCACAATTTGCATAACAACTATGCCTTAGCTGACTCAATGGCAGATTGGTCGGCCTTGTCTGCATCATAAAGCAAAACAAGTCATCACAGCAGACTTCAAGACTCATCTCTTCCATAGTTCTATGATCTCTAATTATAGGTTTGCCTTCCACCCAAGTCAGTGCACACTGGCCATGCTGTTTCTACTATGTCAACAATGTGTGGATGCTCTCCATCTGAAAGAAGAGGTGAGTGAAATGTCACCGGACATCCTCCTTGCATTGGATATTCTGGAACCTTGCCCTGCTTTCCAAGTTATAAGGTAATACGTTCCGAGTGCCCTCCTAAACTTGCAATAAGATTTCCTCCATGATCACAGGTATCAGGTTTGTTTGAATGTGATCCATAGTAGTGATGATGATGCCTGGATATGGTTGAAACAACTGTTGACTTCATAGTTGTTACTTTTTCAACTTTTGGAATCTTTTTCTTTTACTACTTACTGTATCGCCTTAAATGCAATATGGATCTTTCCATGCTTGGTTCTCAGATGGAAGAGCATGGTTGATCGTTTAAATTTTGCCATTGTGCATATGACATTGATGGTGAACAACTGTCAAATGTACTTGCTAGCTATGTTTATAAGCACAGTTGCTTTATATTATATTAAATTACTATTTATGTTTTGTAGCACGCATGTTTCACAAAAATATCATCGACATATAACTCATCCAAAAAGACAATTTTGAAGTGAGCTTTGTTCTGCTTGAAGCACAAAGTGGCCTTTACAATATTGCATGGGATACACTGAGTTTGAGTGGGAACATTCGTGCGCAAACAGAGATGTAATTCATCTGTGTCCATGTCGCTGGAGGGAACATCCTCAGCAATTTTGTGCTTGCACAATGTACTGCTGAAATTGCGTGGGTGAGTTTTGGAAAACTGAGAGGCAAAAATGTCGCCGGAAGATGAGTGATGTGTCATGAAAGGCTCTGAAACAAGTTTATGAGTTGAGCCAGAGGGGAAAGGTGTAGGATGGGGAATAATTAATTTGCATTACCATGCACGTTTTGTATTTTTTTCTCATCGATCAATTTATATAAGTCAGACATCAAACGGGCCGACGTCAAAGAAAAGTATAAATATCAATTGAAATTGCAACAAAGAGATTTAACTTGACACCACGAAGTTATGACCAGAAAGGCCTTCATGCTTGACATCAGCAGTGAAATCAAAATACAAGTGCGCTGACGTTGTTTAGGTTGCTTCATTTTTTGTTAGAACAAATCCTGGAATATTCCTATGACTAATATATATATATATATATATGTATATATATGTATATATATATATGTATATATATATATATATGTATATATATATATGTATATATATATATGTATATATATATATGTATATATATATATATATATATATATATATATATATATATATTATATATATATATATATATATATATATATATATATATATATATATATATATATATATATATATATATACAATGCATTCAGAAAGTATTCAGACCCCTTCACTTTTTTCACATTTTGTTATGTTGCAGCCTTATGCTGAAATCGTTTAAGTTCATTTTTTCCCTCATCAATCCACACTCAATACCCCATAATGACAAAGAGAAAACAGGATTTTAGAAAGTTTTGCAAATTTATTAAAAATAAAAAACAGAAATATCACATTGACATAAGTATTCAGACCCTTAAATATGACACTTGAAATTTAGCTCAGGTGCCTCCCATTTCTCTTGATCATCTTTGAGATGTTTCTACAACTTGATTGGTGTCCACAGGTGGTAAATTCAATGCATTGGACATGCTTTGGAAAGGCACACACCTGTCTATATAAGGTCTCACAGCTGACAATGCATATCAGAGCAAAAACCAAGCCATGAGGTCGAAGGAACTGCCTGCGGAGCTCAGAGACAGGATTGTGTCGAGGCACAGATCTGGGGAAGCCTACAAAAAAATTCTGCTGCATTGACGGTTCCCAAGATCACAGTGGCCTCCATAATTCTTAAATGGGAGAAGTTTGGAATAACCAGGACTCTTCCTAGAGCTGGCCGCCCGGCCAAACTCAGCAATCGGGGGAGAAGGCCCTTGGTAAGAGAGGTGACCAAGAACCCGATGACTCATTGTATTGCGTACAAGACTCACTGTATTGGTGACCAAGAACCCGGTATACATATATATATATATATATATATATATATATATATATATATATATATATATATATACATATATATACACACACACACACACACACATATACATACACACAACAACAACATGCATTTTAAAAGGCCATTTTCCCTGCTAGAGCGGGGGTTAGCCTTGCGGTCCCCATGACAATCTTCTCCATTTTGCCCTATTTTCTGCATCTCTCCTTGTTAACCCCCTTGCCCGCATTTCTTCTTCCACCATCATTAGCCAAGTCTTTCTCGGTCTTCGCCGTCTTCTACTTCCTTCTACATTCATTTCCATCACTCTTCTCAACCAGTCACTTTCATCCTTCCTCAACACATGACCAAACCATCTCAACCTGTTCCTCTTCACAGCATCAATCACAGGCTCTATTCCCATCATCTTTCGCAATTCATCATTTGTCTTCCTCTCTCTCAACGATACTCCGCACATCCTTCGAAACATTCGCATTTCCACCCTTTCCAACCTTCGTTCCTGCTCTACGTTCATTACCCATGTCTCGCTCCCATAAATCATAACACTTCTCACACATGCAGCATACACCTTTCCCTTCAGCTTCAACGACATTCCCCTTCTCATCAGCACGCCACTCAATTCCCGAAACTTCTTCCATGCACGTCTCACTCGAGCAACCGTTGCCGAGTCTGATCCACCTTCTCCATTCAGCATGTCTCCGAGGTAGCAAAATGATTTCACACCTTCCAGCTTCACGCCGTCTCCAAGATCCAACTCAACATTTTCTCCATCTGCAGCTCCCTCTGTGCACACCTTACATTTGAATGTAGCTGCCACACTGGTTAATGACCCTCTCAGACCACTACATTTTTGATGAACCCACTCAGCGCACATTGTACACTGAATGGAGTTCTCTCCGACACCCTTCCTACACACAGCACAGGGCCACTTCCCAGTTCTTTCCACCTCACCACATACTTTACCACTTGCCATCACCTTCGTCTTTCCGATATTCACCTTCAGACCTTTTGTCTCCATACATTCCTTCCACGTGTTCATCTTTTCCTTCAGTCCATCCATACTTTCCGCAATCAACACCAGATCATCTGCATACAACAACTCCCACGGTAAACCCTCCTTTACGTTCTGAGCCAGCACCTCCAACACAGCTGCAAATAGTAGCGGACTTAGTACCGACCCCTGATGCACTCCCACCTTCACCTCAAACTCACCACTGTTCCCATCCTTCGTCCTTACAGCCGTGCGCGCTCTTTTGTACATTGACATCACTACTCTGATCAACCATTCCTCCACTCCTAACTTCCTCAATGCCCATGTCAATACTTTGCGGGGAACCCGATCGAATGCTTTCTCCAGATCAACAAACCCAAGAAACAACTTCTTCCTCTTCTCCATGTACTTCTCCTGCAACTGCCTCACAATGAAAAGCGCGTCTATCGTTCCTCTTCCTGGCATGAATCCAAACTGCATTTCGTCGATCTTCACTTTCTTCCTTATCCTCCTCTCCAACACCCTTTTCAATACCTTCATTCCATGCTCCAATAACTTTATCGCTCGGTATGAGCCACACTCCAGAGGGTCACCTTTCCCCTTGTATAGAGGGACGAGGGTACTCAGTTCCCAAACCACTGGAATGCGGCCTTCTTTCACCACCAGATTACAGATCTCTGTCATTCTCTTCACACCCCAACTTCCTGCTGCCTTCAACATATCTCCCACAACTCCCGTCGGCCCTCCCGCTTTTCTACCCTTCATTGCTTTTATCGCTTCCTCAACTTCCTTCTCAGTTATCTTCACTGCCGGTCCTAAAACTGGGTTACTCTCTATGTTGCCATCCCATTCATTCTCTGAATTCAACAGCATTTCCATATAGCTTTTCCATCTTCCTTTAATTCCATCTGGGTCGACAACGATTTGTCCCACTTCATCCTTCAAGCAACTCACCCCCATCACATCACACCTCTCTTTCGCTATCTGCTTTGCAATCCTGAATACTGCTTTCTGACCCTCTTCCGAATCCAAGCGTTCTCCGAAAATTTTCCTACATGCCTCCTGCGCCTTTGCTACCTCTTTCTTTGCAGCCTTCCTGGCTGCCTTATAACTTTCATGCTCTGCTGTTTCTGCTCCCGTACCCTTCGCCTTCTGCCACTCCTTGAACTTCTTCCTCTTCTTGTCAATCCTCTTTCCAACTTCATTATCCCACCACCATGTTTACGAGTGCCTCGGTGGTCCTTTTGTCCATCCACATACCTCACCAACGGCTCCCAACAGACTAGCTTTCATTGACATCCAACCACTTTCAAGCTCAACCACATCATCCTCGACCCTACTCAGCCTCTCTTTTAATGCCTCCCTTACTGTCACCTCTTTCAACCTCCACACCTTCATTCTCGGTTGGTACTTCACCCGCCGAGCTCTCCTCGCACCTTTCACCCTTACGTCGCAGACTACCAAGTGATGCTGTGAAACAGCCTCCTCCCCCGGGATCACCTTTGTGTCCCGGAGGTGCCCCCTATCTCGCCTACGCACCATCAGGTAGTCAACGGTTGTCGTCGACCCACCTGACGTGTATGTAACAAGCTTATTGTCCTCTTTCTGGAACTGAGTATTACAAATCAACAAATCAGCTCCATCAGCAAACTCCAAAATCCTTTCACCTTCTCCATTTCTCACACCATATCCGTAACCCCCATGAACTCGGTCAAAACCATCCATACTCCTTCCCACATGTCCATTTAGGTCTCCTCCTACCACAACAACTTCCTCATCTTTCACGTTTTCCATCAGCTTCTCTATCGCACACCAGAACTTGTCCTTCTCTTCATCGCTTCGACCAACCTGCGGAGCATATCCCGAGATGACGTTCACCAAGAGCTTTCCAATCATCATTTTCACCATCAACCTATCGCTCACTCTTGTCACACTCACCACACTGTCTACAAACTCCTCAGAAAACAGGACACCAACACCATTCACGCCCTCCAGGCACCCTTGCCACACAAACTTGTATTTCTGTCCCTGCCTACCCTTCACCATTCTCACACCACTTCCCTTCCATCTCGTCTCTTGCACACAACATATGTCCACTCTTCTTCTGACCAATACTTCCACCACTTCTCCTGATCTCCCTGTCATTGTCCCTACATTCCATGTCCCAAACCTCAGAAACCGATCTCCACTTCGGGCTGTACCCTGCCCACATGTAGTTGTAATTGTCATGGTTCTCTTTTTGAGGCAATGTTTTTATGGCCGGATGCCCTTCCTGACGCCAACCCTCTTAATCGCCTCTTACGACACGCAGGGATACGGCGTACCTATTCTTATCCAGGGTACACTGGGATAAGTATATATATATATATATATATATATATATATATATATATATATATATATATATATATATATATATATATGTCAAGTAGTAGATTTGTTATTGCCTAAAGTTCAGTTATAGACGTTGGGTGCTAATGTGTTGTGATTTGTATGATGTCTAAAAGTGCTGTTTCATAAAGTGGATAAAGGGTTTTTGCTTCGTTTTGGATTTGGATGAGGAGGGGCTTGGAGTGAGGTCATGCTGAACGGGTTGTATACGTGTGCTTTTTTCGAGGCTGGTCGTAAAACCACGCCCACATGCGCTTGTTTTAGCGTAATGCAAGTAGAATGACATGAACCTATCGTTAACTATATATATTTTGTTTTAATCTCAGCAAACGCATGACTCTGTATAAACATGCTTTGGATTACTCATGTACACAAACCCATAAAATATATGGGTTTGTTTGGCTAAGCATACACTCTTCTCTTTGTGAGTTACAGTTCTGTTTTCTCGGAGCCCAGAAAAACAATTGATAAGGACGGGCTGACTCCCCCGAATGATAACGGTGGGAGGAACCTCTCCCAGTGTTGTTTGTTCCCTCGGAGATTTCCTGATAAAACGTGTCCCTATATAAATGGACTGGGAATCAATGTGTTTTCAGGAAGGCTTGACGTGGCATGTTCTTGCTGTAGATTGCTGTAGACGTCGGTCTCCTCCGGATCCGTATAAGTTGGTTTTTAATAAAGCTGCGCCATTTTTCAGGCTATTTGTGGACTTCTTTTGCAAACGAAGAGCTGATTCTTCACAGATGGTACCAGGAGTGGGGTGTCAACAGACGCGGAGGACGGGAAACGGAGCCCGATGGACAGGAGGAAGGCTGACCTGAGGCCGGCGCCGGCACGTTGATTTGAGTAAAGGTGGGAGTTGTTTTATATCAGAGGGCTATTATTCCAAATTCGTACCTTCCTCCTTCGAGCGGGTTCAGTCTCCTTGTCTTCCCCGCTGTCTGCACTCGAACAGAAATTGTAAGTAGAGGCTCATTTAGGCCTCAGAATGGCGTAGCTTTGTTAAAGCCAGGATAAATAAATAATAGTAAGGATACAAGTAAGGACTTAACAGTAAGCTTAAAGTTACAGTTAGCACCAGGAGGGGAAAATGAGGTCGGACAGCCATATAGGTTGAAACCGGGTGGCCAAGATTTTTCCAGGAAGGAACAGCCCAGAGACAAGATGGGGTATGCCATTGCATGCCAGGGAACGAAGGGCTGTGGCTAAACTTAGACGGCCAAAGGGACATGGCCAGGAAGGGTGAAATGCGTAGGTACCAGGTAGGTTTGACAAGAAGGTAGTGACAACTACGAGGTCAAGCCAGGAAGTTCTAGACTAAGTTCTAGACAAGAGGTCCAGATAAAGCAGGCCAGGATCTGGTGGACAAGAGAAAATAAATAAGCTCACAGGAAATGGGCCAGGTGGCCACAGGGTGAGAACGACAGGTAGGAATTTGAAGCTTCAGAGCCAAAGGAAGCAAGTTCAGGAAGCAAAGTTCAGGACAAAACAATTAAGGAGGTAGTTAAACAAGTAAAACAGCGAGTGATGCCGCTGGACCAGATACCAGACCAAGACCCCCCACCCCCCCCAAGACCTGAGCTCAGTCCCGGGGCTCTAGGCAACACCCCCCACCCCCCCAAGACCTGAGCTCAGTCCCGGGGCTCTAGGCAACACCCCAACACCCCACCCTGCCTTCCCTTTTTTTCACCTCAACCCACCCCCCGTCCAAACCCGTCCCAAAAAATCCTTTTCCTTGAATGAGAGATGTAACATGAATGAGGAATGAATGTATTGTTACAGACACGACTTTGATGTTAAAGGGGGCCGAGCGGAATGGCCGTCGTGTCCGCACAAATTACCACAAATTACCCGACTATACTCGACGTTGACGAGCCGCGCTATGCTGGCTCAATAGGAAAGAGAAGACACCCGGCTGGGTTATGATGACACAATACGACACCAGGGGTTCAGTTCTCAAGTATATTCGTACGGAAAAAGGTTAGATTACAACTACAAGAGGGACAGCATAGAAAGACAGGCACTTAGACACACTCTTATATTAACCCTAGACAGACCACAGATAAACGGGACAACGCTGACTCACACGGGGTTTGATGGCTAGGAAAGGCAGATAGCGATGGCTCAAGGTGCACTCTTGGCTCAAAGCAGGGTACACGGTTCGGTCCAGAGATGCGGGGAGGTCTCGTCGCAGCGCTCAGAGGTGACGTTCTTTCTCAGGCCTCTCCAAACTCAGGCGCATCTGTTTCAGCGCTCGCAGGTCCGTCTTTTTCCAGCTGGGGGCGAATCTCACGTCACGTCCGGCAAGCGGCTGCGTATATCCGGCGGGGAGTGACACGCCCTCGGCTCGCTAGCGCCGCCCCAGATGGAATCGGTCCGCCCTTCTGATTGGGTGCGGGGGGTTACCAGGCTCCGCCCTTGAGGAGGAGCTGACAGCCAGCCCCTCCGTGGTAACCCCGTGGAGCGCGTGGTCAATGGCGCTAATCGAGCCGGTGTGAGGACGCATCCTCCCCCCCGCGCCGCCGCGCCGCCCCCATCCCCTCCGTTGCTGCAGCCATAGTTGGTTGGGGAAGAAGATGGAAGGAGGTATGGAAAGGTCCTAAACTCACTACTGGTGCCATATAATCACATTCTGGTGCAACGAAGAGTCATAATTAATGGAAACGAGGCCTTAACTGACATAGAATAAGAATAACTAGGAAGATGTCCGAAAGTTGTCTACGTGTGGTGCGGTGGACCTGGGCACGACATTTAATGGGGGAATAAGGGGAAGGTCGGCTCTACTGATTGTTATTTACATGCAATGGGACTAGGGAATGGGGGACTGGGGAAAGTTGGGGAGTATTGGAGAAAATAGGGGAATATTTACAAGCGGATATGGAGGCCAAATTCCATATTCGCAACATTGCACCCTTCTCTACCCTCGGGGCGTCCCGACCCGATAAATTTTTACCTACTTTAGTGTGGCACGCAATGTAGTTCCCTCTACTATTAACTCTACCCTGAGTGCGACAGTTTTACAGATATTCACAAATGAGTAAATATGTCCCCCTGCGACGTTGCACCCTTCTCCTCACAGAAACACACCCACAGGATAACCGAATCCGGAAAGAATTCTCAAACTAAACATACAGCCGGTAGGGAGCATTATTTACAAGACTATGCTGCTATTTACACTACGATCCAGGACCTGTTTTTGGAGGAACACATGCAGATGTTATGCATAGAGAGAGCGCGCTTGCCAACATCGATACACCAACCCACGAGTGCTCTGTGGCCGACGGCCTTTAATAACGTGCAGAGCACCCTTTCCCAGCATCAAAAGCACCACCCCACCACCAATCGGTGCAGTCACCATTGTTCATTGGAATAAAAATAAATTCGACAACCCCTAACCCTGCAGGTGTCTCTTGCTCTTCTTGTGGTGCACTTGGTGTTAATTAAAAGTGGTTCACCTGTATGGCATAGGTGCCACGCTGACCCATAGGTCCATCCCCGGGTGGTGCTTGGCCGCAAACGAACTGCGGTCCATTGTGGGTGGCCACAAACATTGCGGTCCATATGGTGTACCGATCCAGGCAGCGAACAGCGAAAGTGCAGGCCCACAACTGCGTCGCCAGCACCTCTCTCTCCTCTCTCTCTACCCCAAAGCCAGATCCTCGGAGGTGGGAGACAACAGAAGAAACAAGTGAGTAAGGTGGTGAGGGCGCAAAAGTGCACGCAATATAAGGTAATGCACACTGGGGGCACATGGGAACCAGGTGAGACAGGTACGTTCCTATCGTACGCCCCCCCCCACCAGGTAACCTACATGGCCCCTCCCTTACCCCTTACTGCATCCACAAAACACAACACTACCCATAAACATCTACTTTACAAATCAACAAACATCCCTACTGTCTTCCCCGTTCCTCCCATAAACCAAATTCGTCTTCTCTCCCTCCTAACCAATCAAATTTGCCATTTTCAACTCTCATCAAAATTTGCCATTTTCAACTCAACATCAAAATTTGCCATTACCAATTCATCATCAGTCCCTCCTAGGGAGGGAGAGATGGAATCACCCCAATGTCTCATCCACGTCGTGATGCGTCTCACAAATCCTCACAGCAATCTCATTTCCTGCACAAAACAAAGAAAACACAGGTGTGGAGTCATCATCATCACCACAGGTAAGTGGCTGCGTATGGTGCGACAGGTTCATCAATCCTAACTATCTCCTAAATGACTTTAACAACTTTACACTACCCGGGGTCTTTCTCCGGCCAAACCATTGGCCCTCTTACACTATGGGTTCTAAAAACCAATTCCCATTGGCCAAACTGTGGTGCTCTTCAATTTGGGGTCTCACTCCCCCGATTCATCTCCCGGTGCCCTCGTACAATTTCTGGGCTGTGGCGTGTACCTCTCCCAGTGGGTCTACCCACCTGCACACCTCCACCACTGCAGTTGCCTCCGAGCTTACCTGCTCCTTACCCTAACCTAACTACCTGGGGAAGGCCCTTTGGCTCTCTCCCCACTCGGTGCCCTCTCTGGCACTGGGCTGCCCGATCCACACCCGGGATCCTCAGGCACCCACTCACAACTACCGGCTCCCAGAGCCCACCTGCGGCCTCACCTGGCCGACATCCTCACAGTGGTGGAGTGCCCAACCAACTACACACACTAACAGGCTACACGCCCAGCCATTTCCACAACACTAATGCACCCATCCACAACACCATTCTGCAACCGCACCACAAATGCCAATATCCAACCACAATTTACCTGTACCCTCTACCTAACACTTACACTACCCGCCCCGGGTGCTCGTGAAAGGGGTCCACTCTTCCCCCATCCACACCTTCGCACCATGCACACCACTCCGTACCACTCACTCCAACTCTCTCCACACACCTGTACCTGCACACCTGTGCTCTCACACCTGGTGCCACCTGCACCCTTCTCTCCCCAAGCGCATTCGCGCTGATCCACACACTCACTACTCATACACTGCTCCACACACCTGTCCAGTTGCACACCTGTGCAATCACACCTGTTCAATTCTCACAAACACGGCATCATCTCAGCTAACTACTCCCTTCTGAAACTTGCGCTTCCCAGTCGTCCCTTTAAACTATTGCGCTCCCACGTCATTATCATCCATACTAATCTACCTGCGTCCCCACTACAGGTATCAGTCACTAACTAAACTTAACGTCACCTAATGTCAATCTTCGCTAGATCCCTACACACCATATCCTAACCCACCCGGGCTAGTTTTCACTGCCATACACCCCATAAGTTATTGCTCCTTTGCCCCCCCTGTGAGGGATGGTGGATTTGCCATCCCACCACATCGGGGGTCTCTCACTATCAATTTTGCACATCAAATTTCAATAAATCAACAATTTGCCAATCACTGCCCACCTGCCAATCACTACTGCCAATCCCTTGCCAATCATCAAATTTTATTTTTCTCTAATTTCGGGTCCAAAACACTAACCTCATCACCCAGTCTACTCACTAATACCTCTCGGTGCGCCAATCCCTGTCCAAAGCCCGGCTGCGTAAAGCCAAGCAATGGATGCTGGTTGTTTTGTGCCAGCGGCTGGATGCGTCCGGCACTCGGTGCAGGGACGGGGGCTTACCCGGGCCGAGATCCCACGCACCACCTCGGCGTGGAGCCATCCAATTGCCCGATCTCGACCTGCCGGCACGTCTCACCAAAAAGTGGTCGCCATGACGACCCTTTCTATCGGGCTGCCAGCTCTGCCTAGTGGAGCACGGACGCGGCCGTTCAAAGCGAGGCCCAGCACGCACCGAGGGCCCGATTCGGCTATAAGTCGTTCTAAACTCTATCCCGTCTAACGTCGATGCTTCACCTGCATGCTTACATCCCGCAGCCCGTTCCTTGCTCACACATCCAGCTGTGCCCATGCTCCTCGTACCCTTCCTTACACACCCAGGTACCCTCATTCCACTCACAGCCTGGGTCACACACCTGACCACCGAACACTTTGGCACACATTCGTTGCTCGCACACCTCACCAATACACCGCTTCGCACCCCCTCCTCGGTCACCTCCTCTGTGACAATCACAGGTGTGCCCTCATTCGCACACCCAACCACGTGCCTCACCACCAACTCCAGCGTGCATTCCCACTCACGCTCTACCATTCCAGGTGTGCATCCTTCCATCCCAGGTGTACATCCTCGCTGACCTGTCACAACTAACTCACGCTCCTTGTCACTCTCAATACTCTCACCTCCACTCTTGACAGCGCACTCTTCCTTACTTCTGACAGCGCACTCTTTCCTCATGCACCTGTCCGTCACACACCTTTCTCGCGCACACTCCTGCGCACACTCTCCCGTCACACCCTCTGTAACACTCACCACAGGTGGACACTCTTCCTTACTTCTGACAGCGCACTCTTTCCTCATGCACCTGTCCGTCACACACCTTTCTCGCGCACACTCTTGCGCACACTCTCCCGTCACACCCTCTGTAACACTCACCACACCGCGCTCCCATGTGCTCCCTCGCACACACGCTACGACCGACTCACTCTCGCCAGCACACTCACTCCTTGGTACACACTTTTTCCTCACACACCCCAGAGTCGGACTTTCTCGCACACCTCCTCTTTCGCACACCAGACCTGTCGCACACTTCACCAACGGCCTCTCACGAACACCCGGGTCCATCTCGACCCCCAAGCTCCTTAAATCCCCTGGCGCATCATACGCACGACCATATTGGTCACCACTTACACCGGGTCCTCTTCCTCTTCGCTTCTCCTCCATCACCTGCGAATCCCTCATCCGGTTAATGAGCACATCATCACGATCCAAACACAGACTTTGGACCAATTCTTTTATCTCCTCTTTTATCTCTTTCTTATCCCCTCTCCGTCGCTTCTTAATTTCGCTCATCCCTTCTTCCACTTCTTCTAATTTGTGCTTCACTTCTTTTATTCCCTGGTATGTCTCCTCAAGCTCGTCCTCCAAGGCTACCTTGACCGTTTCCATGTGCGTCCTTACCTGTCGGTCCTTCGTCTCCATTACCTCTATCACCTCGTCCAGCCTTGTTGTCAGTCCCTCACGTACCATCTGACATTCCCTCTTTGTCGCTATTAAGTCGTCTTTTAGTTCTTTCTGTGTCACTTTTAACCCTCCTAATACCGCAGTGTTCCTTTGAACCTGCTCCGTTAGTTCTTTTTGTCCCTCCGTCAGCTGTTCCACCTCCTGCGTCAGGACCTCTATGCCCCCCTGTAACTTTACAGTCCCCTTTCTCACCTCCTTCTCCATGTGCTCCCTACAGTGCCTCACCTCCTCGCGCACTCCTCCGACCTCCTCACTCACTCCTCTTCTGATCTGCTCTCCCATCACTTGCATCTCCTGCCCAGATGCCACCCTCATCTGCTCCATTTCCTCCCTGTGAGCATCCAGTTTGGTTTCTACCCCCATTCTGACCCCCTCTATCTGCTGCCCCATTTGGTTAACTTCCCTTTCCGCTTGGTCCCTCATGTCCCTCAATTTGCCTTCCATGGTGTTTTCTAACCCCTCTAACCCTTTTTGCATCCCTTCCATTTGATTCTCTTGAGCGGCCATTCTGTTTTCTACCCCCGTTAACCCCTCCTGTATTTCCCCTAATCTATCGTCTAATTTCCCAAATTTCATGTCTAATCCCTCAAAATTATTGTCTAACCCCTCACTGGTACCCCTCGCTTCGTCCCTCATTACCCCCATTTGCTCACTCTGAGCCCTCGCTTCGTCCCTTATTACCCCCATTTGGCCCTCCAATCGCTCACCCTGAGCATCCATCCGGTTCCCCATTTGTCCCATTTTGGCTTCTAGCCTGTCCATAAGGGCCCCCATTTGCAGGAGGAAAAGGTTCGGATCCACCAGGGGCGCTGTCACGGTCGCCGGCGCGGTGACCAGCGAGGCGCCATTTTGCGCGCCTGCTACCCTCGCTGTTTCGCTCTCCTCACGTCCCTCATTTTGGTCCTGGATCGACCCTACCTCACTCTCCCCTACCGGACCCCAGCCGTCTTGATCCGCCATAGCGCGACTTGCAAAATTCGAGTTTCGTAAAACAAAACAAATTTCGGCCGCTCCAAATTTTGACCAAATTTTTTTTTTTTTCCTCTATTCGTTTTTTTTTTTTTCTTCAAAATTTGGTCGGGCCTCGAATCCCACTCCTGACACCAATTGTTACAGACACGACTTTGATGTTAAAGGGGGCCGAGCGGAATGGCCGTCGTGTCCGCACAAATTACCACAAATTACCCGACTATACTCGACGTTGACGAGCCGCGCTATGCTGGCTCAATAGGAAAGAGAAGACACCCGGCTGGGTTATGATGACACAATACGACACCAGGGGTTCAGTTCTCAAGTATATTCGTACGGAAAAAGGTTAGATTACAACTACAAGAGGGACAGCATAGAAAGACAGGCACTTAGACACACTCTTATATTAACCCTAGACAGACCACAGATAAACGGGACAACGCTGACTCACACGGGGTTTGATGGCTAGGAAAGGCAGATAGCGATGGCTCAAGGTGCACTCTTGGCTCAAAGCAGGGTACACGGTTCGGTCCAGAGATGCGGGGAGGTCTCGTCGCAGCGCTCAGAGGTGACGTTCTTTCTCAGGCCTCTCCAAACTCAGGCGCATCTGTTTCAGCGCTCGCAGGTCCGTCTTTTTCCAGCTGGGGGCGAATCTCACGTCACGTCCGGCAAGCGGCTGCGTATATCCGGCGGGGAGTGACACGCCCTCGGCTCGCTAGCGCCGCCCCAGATGGAATCGGTCCGCCCTTCTGATTGGGTGCGGGGGGTTACCAGGCTCCGCCCTTGAGGAGGAGCTGACAGCCAGCCCCTCCGTGGTAACCCCGTGGAGCGCGTGGTCAATGGCGCTAATCGAGCCGGTGTGAGGACGCATCCTCCCCCCCGCGCCGCCGCGCCGCCCCCATCCCCTCCGTTGCTGCAGCCATAGTTGGTTGGGGAAGAAGATGGAAGGAGGTATGGAAAGGTCCTAAACTCACTACTGGTGCCATATAATCACATTCTGGTGCAACGAAGAGTCATAATTAATGGAAACGAGGCCTTAACTGACATAGAATAAGAATAACTAGGAAGATGTCCGAAAGTTGTCTACGTGTGGTGCGGTGGACCTGGGCACGACATTTAATGGGGGAATAAGGGGAAGGTCGGCTCTACTGATTGTTATTTACATGCAATGGGACTAGGGAATGGGGGACTGGGGAAAGTTGGGGAGTATTGGAGAAAATAGGGGAATATTTACAAGCGGATATGGAGGCCAAATTCCATATTCGCAACAGTATATTGGGATGTTAATTGACGTGTGTGTCTGGCCAATGTGTTTGTCTGTGTGTCATGTGCAAAGCAGAGGGTTTCGGTGTGAAACTTTGTAAGCGATCTGCTCGACTTGGGGGAAATTCAGGCCGGGAATGTCCATTTTAGCGTCTATCCGAGAGAACAGGCGAGGTCCTGAACTGAGTCCGGATTTTCATCTGTTTGGGAGTTGTTTGGGAAGCGAATTGATATAAATCGGGTCAGGAAAGCACCCGGAGTGCCCTTGTCGATCTACTGTTGATATGAAGCGGTTTCTCGGAGATGGTTGCAGAATTCGAATCAATATGTGTGTTTTACTTGAATTGAAGAGTTCATTCAATGGCAGATATTGTGTATTGTATGTGTGGGATGTATCGCTGAGGCAGCTCACCTTTGGAATTGGTGTCATATAGTGCATTTTGGGTCAGAGAGGTCAAGCGTCGGAGATCCTGTTAGCTAGGGATGAGTTCTGACAAACCTGTGTTTCCGCCGTGCGGCTCCGTGGAAGTTTGGGTAGAGGGATATTGGGTGTTCAGACAGGAGCCAAGCGAGCCGCGAGTCACGGGTGTGCTGTATGAGGTTGCTCAGAGTGCCGGCGATAACTCGCCCACTCTCAGAGGAAGTGTGTGCCCAAATGCATTGTGGGTCATTTCGACTTTGCTGGATGTCGGACGTTCACATGTCAGTATCTTGTCAGAATCTTCTTCTTCATATCATGTCCTTCATCCTTCATCTTCTTGTCAGAATTAGACATGAGTCATGAGCCATGTCGGAATAGTGGCCGGCTGTGACATATATGCCAGGCAATGTCACAGGACGAATACGTTATTTAAGATGGATTTATAAGATGGATAGATGGATGGATTTATTTAGGATGGTTAAATTAAACGATTTCTAGACAGAGTAATTAATTTCCGGAGCCAAAAAGTCTTGTTCATACAGTAAGGTACAGTGCGGAGTGGCGGCTGGAAGATGCATCGAAGCATTTGGGATGATCGATGCGCCGGACAAAGGGTATGCTGGCGAACGATGCTGATAAGGTTAAGTTATTAAAACGCATATGGGTCTGGGGGCAGATAATGTGGGACAAGCTGCCTCACGGGCGCTGCAGGGAGAGTATTTGGAAATTCAATAATTTGAGCAGAAATGTCACGTTTTCAACAGAACGCTGATCCGAGGAAAGAGGAATATCGAGGTTTCAACTGTCGGTATGTGGTGTGGCTTGTGCCAAGGTGTGGACGCGAGGAGGTGCGTTGATGAAGCGTTGTGCGAACGAGGAAGGATGTGCGATGGGCATTGTGAAGCACGCCTCGTACGGAAGGTCCTTGGACGGATTGTGACGGTTGTTGGATTCGTAGAAGTTAGCATTATGCTATGTAGAGCCACATTAATGGTCATTTGTCCATTGTCGCCGGACTTGCATTACTTGTGGGATAATAAAGCGCTGGTTACCCCAATTCGAAGTTTGACCTTTTAAAGTTTAGTTGACCTTTGTTCGAGATATGCAAGGGAAAGGTCAGAGGTAATTCACTAACCTTGGAAGAACGACAGGCGGAGTCAGTCTACAGGGTGTTGCTTTAACGACAGGATATAGAACCTAAATCTGGAGAATATCGGGACATTATATTGTGGGTAAAACCAAAATCATGTACATAATTAGTGGACAGAGAATACAGTACGCTTGGAATTTAATTTAACCGGGCCGAGCGGTGGGGATTTGAGATGGATTTGAGTCACGTTAAATGGAGGACATTTGTGAGGATGAAGAGGTGCAAGTAACGTGGATTAAATTGTGGTATCACGAGTTGGGTGCCAGAGATATTGTGGTTATTATAACTCACTGATTATAGGGGGCGCCGGGCGCACCGAGTACAGATCGGGTTGCATGATGGAGCACGCATGCATGGATTTTGGCTTTGCGAGGCCCCGGATAGAAATTGGCATTTCGATGCTGTGGATTATATTGTACCTGCCCGGAAAGGGGATGTCCTGTGCTGGGGCTGACGACATGCCTCCGTTATTTGTCTGTCTGTCGGTCTGATTGTAAGTCTTTGGTACTGGGAGGGCTAATTGAGTGCTCAGGCGTCATTGCTCCATGGAGGCAGGAGCTGTGAGTCACAAAATGTAAATGTAACACAGAGAGATGAACAGGACAACAATGGAGTTTATATGGACGGGTTTGGGGATGCAACTTCGTCCGGGGGTTTTGGTCCAGCCTGCAAGGAGTCCAGGGGCTTGTTTTAGGGCTGGGTCGCCAAAAATGGGATGCTGTGCCCATCTGGATGTAAAATTATCCATCAAGGACGGGGAATAATGTGCAGTGTGATTGGGTAAGAGGTAAAGGCCATAAAACACCAACCCCATGAGGAACGAAATAAATGGAGAGATGTTGGGATCACATGATGGTTGGGATTGAAGAACAACCTACTGGGATTTCAAACCTGTGTTTGGGTCTGGGGCAACTGGGTGATGGGCAATAGTGTATGAGTGAGTAATTATGATCTGTTTAAGCGCATGTGGGCGTTATGAAAAGTTATTTGTTTTAGTGTGAAGTAGGTTGGTTGCTTATTTGTCACAGTAAGACGAGAGTTGTGTTTTTAAGCTTGGTCTTTGAAGGAATGTGTTGATTGGAAAAGTGATTTCTGATCGCTGATCCGATCTGGTTTTGAATTGTTTGATTTAATTTTGAATTGATTGGAGGTAATAAGGATTTGTGTTGATTTCCTGATTTGAGTTCATCTGGAAACGAAGACAGATGGGATTAATGTGTATATCAGGAACAATTTGGAAAAGAAATATGGATATATGACATTACTAAAATATAACCAAGCAATTGAGAGTTCTTGGGTTAATGGGATATAAATAAATGCATCTACAAGTTGATGGTTTATAAAAATTTAGGTCTGGATGATACTTAAACGATGAACAATGTTGGCAATATACAAAGAATGTGACTTGTTTCTGGGGGGAAAACATGTGGTTTAAATTTGGTTGGCTAAGTTTTAAAGATGGAGATGTTTCGCAGAACTCTTATGATTATTTACATGAGTGGTGGACTATTCCATGGCGAAGCATTTTTCAGTTTTTATGATTAAGGTTTAAGGTCTTTATGATCTGTTTAGTGTATTTTTCAAAGGAGAGGGTTTTGGTCAATGATGATGCCAAGATTCCGGATGTGGATACTGGGAAACCATCGATGTTGGGGGGAATGAAGATTAATTCAGATTTAGCGTAGTTAAGTTCGAGGAAGCTGATCTGAAGCTAGAATTTTATTTCAGTTAGGCAGTTTGTCAGGATAGAGTGGGTGGTGGTGGAGCACGATTTGGTGGAGATGAAAAAGCTGGATGTCATCGGTGAAGCAGTGGAATTGGAGACCATGGTGCATTGGCTATGGTGCATGACGGATTAAGTGACCAAGGGGGGATAGGTACAGGACGAAGAGGAGGGGGCCAAGAACTGAACCTTGGGGGACACCTTAAGGGGGAGTGAATTGTGGTGATTAAGCTGTTGTAGATGCTGTCAATTTTGCTTTGGATGAATGGTCCAGGAAGGAAGGAGGGTGCAGGTGGCACCAGGTGTGAGTGCACAGGTGTGCACCAACAGGTGTGTGGAGCAAGGTGGTGGTATCCAGGGAGCTGAGGAGTTTGTTCACGTTGCAGAGTTTATTTAGTTTGTTTATTGTAGAGAAGAGTGCTTTTGGGATTCCGGAGCCAGAGTGGATAATTTGAGGGTAGTAGGTGGAGTAGAGGACATCTTTGCAGTGCTGTAGGTGGTCCTTGTAGGCTTGGGGGTGAACTAATTTGGGTTTAATAGGCACAAGCTGGTCTAAACAGGGTGAGGAGGATGGCGTGATTGATGATGTCAAAGGAGGCGTTGAGGTGAGGAGGATGAAAATGTTGAGGTTGCCGGCATCAGAGGAGAGAAAAGGTCGCTGGTGATTTTGAGGAGAGCAGTTTCAGTACTGTGGCTGGAGCAGAATCCGGATTGGGATGTTTCATACAGGTTATTGGCAGAGTGGTGATGTTTGAGTTGAGTGGCCACAGCACGTTCCAAAACTTTTGACAGAAAGGGTAGGTTGGAGATGGGTCTGAAGTTATTTAGGGTGTCAGGGTTTAGTCCAGGGTTTTTCCAAAATGGGGGTGAAGTTTCACGAGTTTTTGGGGAAATCGGTATGTGAAGCTGGATTAAGTTGGAACTGCTGGATGAGCCATGGAGATGGATTGGGTTTTGTTGTTGGTTGTCTGGGTGTTCGGTTGTTGCATTGCCAAAGGTTTCTGTGTGGTGGACACACTCGTTGGCTGTTGTCTTGTGTGACGTGGATGGAGATGTATGTGGCTGTGTGTGGCTGCCTGGAGGGGAAGGCGGCTACAGTGGTTGATATTGGTTGTGGGTTGTCCGGGGTGCTTCGATTTGCATAAAGGGTGAAGATTGGGATATTACATTATTTTAAGTAAGTATTGGTATGAGTAATTACATAAGTAATTATGAGCTATTATGAGTAATTAGTGGTATGAGTATTAGTTATGAGTAAGTGATTATTTTAGTAAAATTACATGTTTCGCTGTGTTGTGGATCTGGGGACAAGCTAGTTTGATGGGTACCCTGGGGTCTTCGGCGTGTCTATGTGTTTGGCTGTCTGTCACACCGGACTCTTGAATGGGTTTTCATGAGACGAATTTCAGACATAACAGTGAGAATCTATTTTGAGCGAATCACAGTGGGTGAGGAAAACATTGTGTGTGACCAGACACCAGAACTGACCAGAATTGAAATTGGAAGTAGACCAGGTTATTTCTATTATTTGTTTATTCGTGAAAATAAATAAATAATAGGGGGAGGTTAATGGAGGTTAATGGTGGTTTGTTTGTGTTAATGGAGGTTAATGGTGGTTTGTTTGTGTTAATGGAGGTTAATGGTGGTTTGTTTGTGTTAATTCTAGTTGAAACTCTCACTGAAGTAATTTTCGTTTATTTTTATTTTTTGATTCGATTTGAGAGTTGAGATGATTGATTTTTTATTAATTTTATAATTTTATTTTTATTGATGTTGGAAACAGGTAATGGGATGCTGAGAGAAGGATGGAATTTAATTTGAATTGGACTGGATTAAATGGGATTGAATTTAAAAATTGAATATTGAATAAAATTGGATCCACTTGGAAAAAAGTGGATTAGGAAATTGGAGACCTGTAGACCAGGCGCTCCCAGGAGACTTGTGGATCAGGTGTTCCACCAGAGGAAAAAGACCAGGTGTTCGTGGAGCACTTCACCTGCAAGAACGCCTTGGAACCAAGGTGGAAGGGACCAGTCCAGGTGTTGCTGACTACACCAACGGCAGTCTTTTGCGAGGGCAAGACTTCGTGGACCCACGCCACGCACTGTAAGTTGGCCATACAAGCACCAGACACCACACCCCCAGAACACAGTAAGGATGGGCCTAATCATAGGTACAATACTATTGATAGCAACAGCAGCTAGGGGAAACTCCAATTCCAATAGATGCGAAAACGAAACCCGACACCTCACCGTAACATGGGGACAAAGAGTATCACTACCATGTTTCGAACAGAGAGCCCTGCACACAAATTGGGTGAACATAAATTGGCTAGCACCGTCGGCAGGGCCTGGACGCGTTGGCATGGTACAACAAAAGCAACGAGAGTTCCGGGAAGACGGGCAAGCTAGCATTAAGACCTTGGCCCAACCAGGATACAAATGGGGAACCCCTGATTTTAAGCTACAAACACGCACATGCCTAGGGAAAGACATGACCATGCAGGTCCGGTGCAGCGTCTGGACCCCTGGCGCGGCCGGTGGCGAAAGGAACTACATACCATGCATCGAATACATACTCACACCGCAACCCCAGGATAAGGCCCCAAAGAGGGGGGAAAACACATATTGGAAAGTGGCCAGGGAAGTGGCAACAATTCAAAATAGGACACACTGCTGGTCGTGCATGCACTTTCCCCAAGCAGGCACCACAGGAATACACATGATAGTGCTACCTCTGTCCCTCAATGACCTCTGCTCACAACCTATCGATTCCCCATGTTTAGTCACCACGCTGGAAAGAGAAGGGGTTGACAACGGCAAGAGTTGCAATCGACAATTTAATTATCGCCCGTCAATGATTGCCCATGTGGCCGAGAGGCCTGCCCCCGTCTGGGTCAAACCACAGAAAGGGAAGGTCTGCCTCCAGGGTTCCGGCCACTTGCGTATGGGAGAATCAGAATGCGCCTACACTCTCCCCGGAAAGCTGGGACAAGGGAGCTCGGGGATTACATTACGAATAGTACTGCAAGATAAACACAACCACAACATAACGGCTATAACATTCTCTAGGGGGGTTAGTAGGATTAATGGGGTGGTAAAGGGACTCCAGTGCTTATCCACCCACCTGGTCCCACCCCATGGGACAATGTTTATATGCGGCGACAAGGCTTACCCCTATTTACCAAATAATTGGGGGGGCACATGTTATCTGGGTTCAGTCCTTCCTGACGTTGAGATACTGGATGAGCTAGACCCAAAGTCCTTGGACAGGCGTTATAAGAGGTCAGTCATGAACGAAGATGGAACCACTAAACTACACGGGAGTCTATGGGAAAAGGTGTTTGGTTTCTTCTTCCCAGGAGCGGGCACAGTCATGGATAGTTTCCGGATAGATAAATTGGCTTTGGCCCTAGAAAAGGTGGCAAACGACACCGCTACGGCTCATGACATACTATTGGATCGATCGGATCGCGCGCGAAAATTCTTATACATTTAGCTGGCTCACTGGCTGGTTCCAGGGATGGACGGGCACCATAGTGAAGTGGTTATTGACCGCACTGGCTGTGATAATCGGGGTAGTAATTTGGGGGGCACTAATGAAATCTCTAGTCCTCCTCTGTATGAGAAAGTATTTTACAGGATGGAAAGTGAAGAAGCCGCCGACAACAACTATGGCTCTGACCACAGAGGCCGTCGACCTGAACGGGTCCTTCAACAAGGCAGTTGCGACCAGCGCTCCAGAAAATTGCATTGAATTTTGTGACGACTGTGATACTTGTGTGGATCCCATGTGGGAACTGGCTGCTGCCTGTAACGGTGTATGTGATGACTGTGATACTTGTGCTATAAACCCCTTGCGTGTACTGGCTAACGCTGCTTATGTATTACAAGCGGACAGCTGCACGCCCCTTCCGACCCAACTATGGATCTGATTGCGACACTGGGTCTGGCGGTCGAGGGACCCGACGTGGATATCCTAGACCCGCAAGCCGACCAGGCGCCCATGGGAGACTTTGACATAAAGGAAGTCCCTCTCTTTTCTTCAAATGTTTCGGATCTCTTTGATCCAAATGTTTCGGATCTCTTTGATCCACATGTTGCGGATCTCTTTGCTTCAAGTGATTCGGATTCGGATTTTTACGCTCTGTACCCTGACCAGGAAATTGAGACACAAGATACTGACGACATTTTGTATTCCCCAGAACAGCAACACGTGAGGGACCTCATGGGCATGACCGTTGATTAACTTCGAAGATCTGCAAGGACTGGGTCTGCAAAGGGTGGGGGGAGCCAGTTCCGCAGGGGAAGTGATGCACCCTCTGGCGGAGCAGAACCTCATCTGGACCAGACCTCTTCGTTGTGGATCCGAAACGTTAATGGACTTTCATGTTCTGAGCCCTCAGGCTCCGAGCACGCACCACACGACACGTTCGCCAAATGCACGGGCGAGGCGCTTTGGGCGCACGATATGCCCTTGGGAGATACCCGCATTACACAATTATTTTTTCAATACCCGCATTACACAATTATTTTTCAATAAAGCCCGATGTGGCACGTTGTCTCTTAAGATACTTTGTCTCGATGAGACAAGAGGAAGGAATGTCAAGTAGTAGATTTGTTATTGCCTAAAGTTCAGTTATAGACGTTGGGTGCTAATGTGTTGTGATTTGTATGATGTCTAAAAGTGCTGTTTCATAAAGTGGATAAAGGGTTTTTGCTTCGTTTTGGATTTGGATGAGGAGGGGCTTGGAGTGAGGTCATGCTGAACGGGTTGTATACGTGTGCTTTTTTCGAGGCTGGTCGTAAAACCACGCCCACATGCGCTTGTTTTAGCGTAATGCAAGTAGAATGACATGAACCTATCGTTAACTATATATATTTTGTTTTAATCTCAGCAAACGCATGACTCTGTATAAACATGCTTTGGATTACTCATGTACACAAACCCATAAAATATATGGGTTTGTTTGGCTAAGCATACACTCTTCTCTTTGTGAGTTACAGTTCTGTTTTCTCGGAGCCCAGAAAAACAATTGATAAGGACGGGCTGACTCCCCCGAATGATAACGGTGGGAGGAACCTCTCCCAGTGTTGTTTGTTCCCTCGGAGATTTCCTGATAAAACGTGTCCCTATATAAATGGACTGGGAATCAATGTGTTTTCAGGAAGGCTTGACGTGGCATGTTCTTGCTGTAGATTGCTGTAGACGTCGGTCTCCTCCGGATCCGTATAAGTTGGTTATTAATAAAGCTGCGCCATTCCAGGCTATTGTGGACTTCTTTTGCAAACGAAGAGCTGATTCTTCACATATATATATATATTGTTGCGAATATGGAATTTGGCCTCCATATCCGCTTGTAAATATTCCCCTATTTTCCCCAATACTCCCCAACTATCCCCAATCCCCCATTCCCTAGTCCCATTGTCTGTAAACAACAATCAGTAGAGCCGACCTTCCCCTTTTTCCCCCATTAAATGTCGTGCCCAGGTCCACCGCATCACACGTAGACAACTTTCGGACATCTTGCTAGTTATTCTTAGTCTATGTCAGTTAAGGACTCGTTTCCATTAATTATGACTCTTCGTTGCACCAGAATGTGATTATATGGCACCAGTAGTGAGTTTAGGACCTTTCCCGTACCTCCTCCCATCTTCTTCCCCGTCTACAACAACAGAGGGGCGCTGCGCGGGGGGGAGTGTGCGTCCTCCCACCGGCTCGGTTCGCCGCCATCGACAATGCGCTCCAGACGATGCGCTCCAGACCATGCGCTCCACGGGGTTACCACGAAGGGGCTCCTTGTCAGCTCCTCGTCAGGGGCGGAGCCGGTAACCCCCCCCGCACGCACCCAATGAGAAGCAACGTGCCGATTCCACGAGGCGGAGCTGACGAGCTGAGGGCGTGTCACTCCCCGCCGGATATACGCGGCCACGTAGCGGACGTGACGTCAGATGCGCCTGAACTACGGAGAGCAGAGGAAGCCACCGCCACCCCCAGCGCGACGATACCTCCCCGCATCTTTGGACCGGACCGAACCGGGTCGATTCTGCCCTGAGCCCAGGTGCACCTGGAGCCATCGATACCCGCTTTCCTGCTATCAATCCCCGTGTGAGTCAGCCTTGTCCCGTTTGCCTGTCGTCTGTTGGGGTTAATATAAGGTTGTGTCTAAGTGCCCACCTTTCTGTGCTGTACCTCTCGTCCCTGTAATCTGACCTTCCGCACGAATATAATCTCCTCCGGAGGTCTTGAGAACCGTATCCCTGGTGTCGTCATTTTAATCCCAGCCGTGTGTCTGTTCCTTCATTGACCTAGCATCGCGCGACTAGTCAACGTTCGGGTATAATATCGAGTATAATCTTGTGCAGACGTGGTCATACCAAAACCGCTCGGTAAATAACATCTAAGCCACGTCAGTAACAATTGGTGTCGAGGAGTGGAATTCGAACCCGGGACTAAATTTATTAGGCCCAAATTTGTAACAGTTAGAATCGATTCGGAGCGCGTTTCCCGCGCGAAATTATAACGGCCGAAATTTGAATTTGTTTTACGAAAATAAATAAAAAACCGAATTTTGAAAGTCGCGCTATGGCGGATCAAGACAGCTGGGGTCCGGTAGAGGAGAGAGAGGTAGGGTCGATCCAGGACCAAAATGAGGGACAGGAGGAGAGCGAAGCAGTGAGGGCGGCAGGTTCGCAAAATAGCGCCGTCACGCACGAAGAAGCGGGCGCGCAAAATGGCGCCTCGCTGATCACCGCGCCAGCGACCGTGGCAGCGCCCCCGGTGGATTTGAACTTGTTTTTTATGCAAATGAAGGCCCTTATGGACAAGAATAATGAAGAAATGGAAAGCAGAATAATGATGGGAATGAGGGCTAATAGTGAGCGGATGGGGAACCGGATGGATGCTCAGGGTGAGCGATTGGAGGACCAAATGGGGGTAATGGGGAACCGGATGGATGCTCAGGGTGAGCGATTGGAGGACCAAATGGGGGTAATGGGGAACCGGATGGATGCTCAGGGTGAGCGATTGGAGGGCAAAATAGGGGTAATGAGGGACGAAGCGAGGGGTACCAGTGAGGGATTAGACAATAATTTTAAGGGATTAGACAATAATTTTAAGGGATTAGACATGAAATTTGGGAAATTAGACGATAGATTAGGGGAAATACAGGAGGGGTTAACGGGGGTAGAAAACAGAATGGCCGCTCAAGAGAATCAAATGGAAGGGATGCAAAAAGGGTTAGAGGGGTTAGAAAACACCATGGAAGGCAAATTGAGGGACATGAGGGACCAAGCGGAAAGGGAAGTTAACCAAATGGGGCAGCAGATAGAGGGGGTCAGAATGGGGGTAGAAACCAAACTGGATGCTCACAGGGAGGAAATGGAGCAGATGAGGGTGGCATCTGGGCAGGAGATGCAAGTGATGGGAGAGGAGATCAGAAGAGGAGTGAGTGAGGAGGTCGGAGGAGTGCGCGAGGAGGTGAGGCACTGTAAGGAGCACATGGAGAAGGAGGTGAGAAAGGGGACTGTAAAGTTACAAGGGGGCATAGAGGACCTGACGCAGGAGGTGGAGCAGCTGACGGTGGGACAAACGGAGTTAGTGGAGCAGGTTCAAAGGAACACTGCGGTATTAGGAGGTTTAAAAGCGACATAAAACGACATAAAAAACGACTTGATAGCGACAAAGAGGGAATGTCAGATGGTACGTGAGGGACTGACAACGAGGTTGGACGAGGTGATAGAGGTAATGGAGACGAAGGACCGGCAGGTGAGGACGCACCTGGAAACGGTCAAGGTAGCCTTAGAGGACGAGCTTGAGGAGACGTACCGGGGAATGAAGGAGGTGAAGCAGAAATTAGAAGAAGTGGAAGAAGGGGTGAGCGAAATTAAGAAGCGACGGAGAGAGGATAAGAAGGAGATAAAAGAGGAGATAAAAGAATTGGTCCAAAGTCTGTGTTTGGATCGTGATGATGTGCTCATTAACCGGATGAGGGATTCGCAGGTGATGGAGGAGAAGCGAAGAGGAAGAGGACCCGGTGTAAGTGGTGACCAATATGGTCGTGCGTATGATGCGCCAGGGGATTTAATAAGCTTGGGGGTCGAGATAGACCCGGGTGTTCGTGAGAGGCCGTTGGTGAAGTGTGCGACAGGTCTGGTGTGCGAAAAAGGAGGTGTGCGAGAAAGTCCGACTCTGGGGTGTGTGAGGAAAAAGTGCGTGCCAAGGAGTGAGGGTGCTGGCGAGAGTGAGTCGGTCGTAGCGCGTGTGCGAGGGAGCACATGGGAGCGTGGTGTGGTGAGTGTTACAGAGGGTGTGACGGGAGAGTGTGCGCAGGAGTGTGCGCGAGAAAGGTGTGTGACGGACAGGTGCATGGGGAAAGAGTGCGCTGTCAAAGGCAAGGAAGAATGCACGCCTGTGGTGAGTGTTGCAGAGGGTGTGACGGGAGAGTGTGTGCAAGAGTGTGCGCGAGAAAGGTGTGTAACGGACAGGTGCCTGAGGAAAGAGTGCGCTGTCAAGAGTAAGGGTGAGTGCGCTGTCAAGAATGGTGGTGAGAGTAGTGAGAGTGACATGGAGCGTGAGTTAGTTGTGACAGGTGAGCGAGGATGCACACCTGGAATGGTAGAGCGTGAGTGGGAATGCACGCTGGAGTTGGTGGTGAGGCACGTGGTTGGGTGTGCGAATGAGGGCACACCTGTGATTGTCACAGAGGAGGTGACCGAGGAGGGGGTGCGAAGCGGTGTTTTGGTGAGGTGTGCGACCAACGAATGTGTGCCAAAGTGTTCGGTGGTCACGTGTGTGACCAAGGCTGTGAGTGGAATGAGGGTACCTGGGTGTGTAAGGAAAGGTACGAGGAGCATGGGCACGGCTGGATGTGTGAGCAAGGAACGGGCTGCGGGGTGTAAGCGTCCAGGTGAAGCATCGACGTTAGACGGGGTAGAGTTTAGAACGACTTATAGCCGAATCGGGCCCTCGGTGCGTGCCGGGCCTCGCTTTGAACGGCCGCGTCCGTGCTCCACTAGGCGGAGCGGGCAGCCCGATAGAAAGGGGCGTCATGGCGACCACTTTTTGTTGAGGCAGTCCGGCAAGTCTAGATCGGGGCATTGGATGGCTCCACGCCGAGGTGGTGTGTGGGATCTCGGCACGGGTAAGCCCCCGTCCCTGCACCGAGTGCCGGACGCATCCAGCCGCTGGCACAAAACAACCAGCATCCATTGCTTGGCTTTACGAAGCCGGGCTTTGGACAGGGATTGGCGCACCGAGAGGTATTAGTGAGTCGACTGGGTGATGAGGTTAGTGTTTTGGACCCAAAATTGGAGAAAAACAAAATTTGATGATTGGCAAGGGATTGGCAGTAGTGATTGGCAGATGATGGGCAGTGATTGGCAAATTTTTGATTTATTGAAATTTGATGTGCAAAATTGGTAGTGAGAGACCCCCGATGTGGTGGGATGGCAAATCCACCATCCTTCCCATGTGGGGGCAAAGGAGCAATAGCTTATGGGGTGTATGGCAGTGAAAACTAGCCCGGGTGGGTTAGGTTATATTGATAGGGCCCTAGAAGATGACATTAGGTAACGTTAAGTTTAGTTAGTGACTGATACCTGTAGTGGGGACGCAGGTAGATTAGTATGGATGATAATGACGAGGGAGCGCAATAGTTTAAAGGGACGACTGGGAAGCGCAAGTTTCAGAAGGGAGTAGTTAGCTGAGATGATGCCGTGTGTGTGAGAATTGAACAGGTGTGATTGCACAGGTGTGCGACTGGACAGGTGTGTGGAGCAGTGTGTGAGTAATGAGTGTTGTGGATCAGCGCGAATGCGCTTGGGGAGAGAAGGGTGCAGGTGGCACCAGGTGTGAGAGCACAGGTGTGCCAGTACAGGTGTGTGGAGAGAGTTGGAGTAAGTGGTACGGAGTGGTGTGCATGGTGCGAAGGTGTGGATGGGGGAAGAGTGGACCCCTATCACGGATACCCGGGGCGGGTAGTGTAAGTGTTAGGTAGAGGGTACAGGTAAATTGTGGTTGGATATTGGCATTTGTGGTGCGGTTGCAGAATGGTGTTGTGAATGGGTGCATTAGTGTTGTGGAAATGGCTGGGCGTGTAGCCTGTTAGTGTGTGTAGTTGGTTGGGCACTCCACCACTGTGAGGATGTCGGCCAGGTGAGGCCGCAGGGGGGCTCTGGGAGCCGGTAGTTGTGAGTGGGTGCCTGAGGATCCCGGGTGTGGATCGGGCAGCCCAGTGCCAGAGAGGGCACCGAGTGGGGAGAGTGCCAGAGGGCCTTCCCCAGGTAGTTAGGTTAGGGTGAGGAGCAGGTAAGCTCGGAGGCAACTGCAGTGGTGGAGGTGTGCAGGTGGGTAGACCCACTGGGAGAGGTACACGTCGCAGCCCAGAAATTGTACGAGGGCACCGGGAGATGAATCGGGGGAGTGAGACCCCAAATTGAAGAGCACCACAGTTTGGCCAATGGGAATTGGTTTTTAGAACCCATAGTGTAAGAGGGCCAATGGTTTGGCCGGAGAAAGACCCCGGGTAGTGTAAAGTTGTTAAAGTCACTTAGGAAATAGTTAGGATTGATGAACCTGTCGCACCATACGCAGCCACTTACCTGTGGTGATGATGATGACTCCACACCTGTGTTTTCTTTGTTTTGTTGCAGGAAATGAGAATTGCTGTGTGGATTGGTGAGACGCATCACGACGTGGATGAGACATTGGGGTGATTCCATCTCTCCCTCCCTAGGAGGGACTGATGATGAATTGGTAATGGCAAATTTTGATGTTGAGTTGAAAATGGCAAATTTTGATGAGAGTTGAAAATGGCAAATTTGATTGGTTAGGAGGGAGAGAAGACGAATTTGGTTTATGGGAGGAACGGGGAAGACAGTAGGGATGTTTGTTGATTTGTAAAATAGATGTTTATGGGTAGTGTTGAGTTTTGTGGATACAGTAAGGGGTAAGGGGTAAGGGAGGGGCCATGTAGGTTACCTGGTGGGGGGGGCGTACGATAGGAACGTACCTGTCTCACCTGGTTCCCATGTGCCCCCAGTGTGCATCATCTTATATTGCGTGCACTTTTGTGCCCTTACCACCTTACTCACTTGTCTTCTTCTTTTGTCTCCCACCTCCGAGGATCTGGCTTTGGGGTAGAGAGAGAGGAGAGAGCGGTGCTGGCTACGCAGTTGTGGGCCTGCACTTTCGCTGCTTGCTGCTTGGATCGATACACCATACGGACCGCAATGTTTGTGGCCACCCACAATGGACCGCAGTTCTTTTGCGGCCAAGCACCACCCGTGGAAGGACCTATGGGTCAACGTGGCACCTATGCCAAACAGGTGAACCACTTATAGTTGACACCACTGAAGGCCAAAATACAGAAATGGATGCGGTTGGCGCCTTTCTTTATTTTTGAAAAGAAGTAAGAAGGCCAAGTGCACCACACGAAGGCAAGACCAGCGGCAGAACATCGGCCGGCTGCGACACCACACAATGATTTATAAACACTTTATTGGTGCACCGGATGGTGCTCACTGTGTGATGGGGTGGTGCTTGATGCTTGGAAGGGGTGCTCTGCACGTTATTAAAGGCCGTCGGCCACAGAGCACTCGTGGGTTGGTGTATCGATGCTGGCAAGCGTGCTCTCTCTATGCATAACATCTGCATGTGTTCCTCCAAAAACAGGTCCTGGATCGTAGTGTAAATTTCAGCGTAGTCTTGTGTAAATAATGCTCCCTACCGGCTGTATGTTTAGTTTTAGAATTCTTTCCGGATTCGGTTATCCTGTGGGTGTGTTTCTGAGAGGAGAAGGGTGCAACGTCGCAGGGGGACATATTTACTCATTTGTGAATATCTGTAAAACTGTCGCACTCAGGGTAGAGTTAATAGTAGAGGGAACTACATTGCGTGCCACACTAAAGTAGGTAAAAATTTATCGGGTCGGGACGCCCCGAGGGTAGAGAAGGGTGCAATGTTGCGAATATGGAATTTGGCCTCCATATCCGCTTGTAAATATTCCCCTATTTTCCCCAATACTCCCCGACTATCCCCAATCCCCCATTCCCTAGTCCCATTGTCTGTAAACAACAATCAGTAGAGCCGACCTGCCCCTTTTTCCCCCATTAAATGTCGTGCCCAGGTCCACCGCATCACACGTAGACAACTTTCGGACATCTTGCTAGTTATTCTTAGTCTATGTCAGTTAAGGACTCGTTTCCATTAATTATGACTCTTCGTTGCACCAGAATGTGATTATATGGCACCAGTAGTGAGTTTAGGACCTTTCCCGTACCTCCTCCCATCTTCTTCCCCGTCTACAACAACAGAGGGGCGCTGCGCGGGGGGGAGTGTGCGTCCTCCCACCGGCTCGGTTCGCCGCCATCGACAATGCGCTCCAGACGATGCGCTCCAGACCATGCGCTCCACGGGGTTACCACGAAGGGGCTCCTTGTCAGCTCCTCGTCAGGGGCGGAGCCGGTAACCCCCCCCCCCCCCCCCCGCACGCACCCAATGAGAAGCAACGTGCCGATTCCACGAGGCGGAGCTGACGAGCTGAGGGCGTGTCACTCCCCGCCGGATATACGCGGCCACGTAGCGGACGTGACGTCAGATGCGCCTGAACTACGGAGAGCAGAGGAAGCCACCGCCACCCCCAGCGCGACGATACCTCCCCGCATCTTTGGACCGGACCGAACCGGGTCGATTCTGCCCTGAGCCCAGGTGCACCTGGAGCCATCGATACCCGCTTTCCTGCTATCAATCCCCGTGTGAGTCAGCCTTGTCCCGTTTGCCTGTCGTCTGTTGGGGTTAATATAAGGTTGTGTCTAAGTGCCCACCTTTCTGTGCTGTACCTCTCGTCCCTGTAATCTGACCTTCCGCACGAATATAATCTCCTCCGGAGGTCTTGAGAACCGTATCCCTGGTGTCATCATTTTAATCCCAGCCGTGTGTCTGTTCCTTCATTGACCTAGCATCGCGCGACTAGTCAACGTTCGGGTATAATATCGAGTATAATCTTGTGCAGACGTGGTCATACCAAAACCGCTCGGTAAATAACATCTAAGCCACGTCTGTAACAATATATATATATACACACACACATGTGGAAAATAAGTACACCCTTGGCTCTAATAGGTGGTATTGCCTCCTTTGGCAGGAACAACCTCAAGTAGGTGTTTCTTATAACTGTCTACCAGTCTCTGACATCGACTGGGAGAAATTTTTGCCCACTCCTCCATGCAGAATTCTTTCAGCTGTGCGATGTTTGAGGGGTTTCTTGCATGCACAGCTCGTTTCAAATCCCCCCACAACATCTCGATGGGATTTAGATCCGGGCTTTGACTTGGCCATTCGAGAACCCTCCATTTCTTTCTTTTCAGCCATTCCTTGGTGGATTTACTGGTATGTTTAGGGTCATTGTCATGTTTCAAGGTCCACCTTCGTTTGAGCTTCAACTTTCCGACAGATGGCCTCACATTATCCTCAAGCACCCTCTGGAACAATGAAGAATTCATAGTGGATTCTATGATGGTGAGCTGCCCAGGCCCTGATGCAGAAAATCTGCCCCAAACCATAATATTTCCACCACCATGCTTTACAGTTGGTATCAGGTTCTTGTGGTCAAATGCTGACTTTGGTTTTCGCCAAACATGTCTTCTTGTACTGTGACCAAATAGCTCTACCTTTGACTCATCTGTCCAGAGCACATTGTTCCAGAAGTGCTGGTCCTTGCCGAGGTGTTCATTGGCAAACTTGAGTCTTGCCCTGATGTTCTTTCTGGACAGCAAAGGTTTCCTCCTGGCACACCTCCCACGTAGATCAAATTTGTGCAGCCTTTCTTATGGTTGACTCGTGCACTTTGACATCAACAGTGGCAAGAGCTACCTGTAGGTCCAGTGATGACATTCTGGGGTTCTTAGAGACTTCTTTCAGCATCTTGCGGTCTGCTCTCGGGCTGAACTTGCTGGGGCGGCCTGGCCTGAACAAGTTGGCTGTTGTTTGGAATCTTCTCCACTTGTAGATGATCTTCCGGACAGTCGAATGATTGATTTCAAATTGTTTGGAGATCTTTTTAAATCCCTTGCCAGACTCGTAGGCATCTATAACCTTCTTTCTGAAGGCCTCGGAGAGCTCTTTTGATCTAGGCATGGTGACGCCACACACTTCAACAAGAAAGAGCAAACCAAACTAAATGTCTGAGGTTTAAATAAGACAGGTTCCTCCAAGATCCTCTCTAACGATGTTCTAAACATTTGCACCTGAGCTGGTGCACCTCATTCTAATTTTAGGTATTTGAAGTTGTGATAAATGTCGGGGTGTACTTACTTTTTCCACATGCGAAATTTGCATTTATGTTTATTTAAATTATACAATGGACTACAAAATGTAAATGTTTCATGATATTTGTTCTATTATATCACCTTTATCTATCAATATTGTTGAAATGAAGATCAAATAGCTGTATGTTGAAATATGTTGAAAAAGTCAAAACTTTACATGGGGTGTACTTACTTTTTCATGAGACTGTATATATATATATATATAGTTAGGCAGTTAAGAGGAAGCATCGTTCATTTTTTCAGGAAAGCACCAAATTTGGCACAGATGTAGTATGGACCTATATATACAATTGTTTTCCTGAGGGGCGCCAAAAAATCCAAAAAAATGTCCTGGATGCCGTGAAAAAGGGGAGAAAACGGGTATTGATTCGAACTGTAGATTCTGATATTGTGGTCTTGGCAATAGCACACTACTTTACCTACCAGTCAAACGGTGTGGAGGAACTCTGGATTGGCATTGGCACTGGTAAAAGCTACCGCTACCTTGCCATCCATAAAATTGCCACCGGCCTTGGCCGCCGGAAGTCCGAGTCTCGAAAGATATGTTGCCATCCTGTATGACCGGACTACCGAGATAAAGACAGTGAATGACATGCGCCGACACTTGTTCACGAAGAAGGCAAGAACAATTGATCACATTCCCCCAACAGCAGACGCCTTCGAACAACACCTAAAACGTGCATGTTTTCAGGCTGGACACGTATGGAGTCAGGCACTTGTGCCCTACCCAGAACTTCCATCACCAGCTGATTGGGGCTGGATGAAAACAGGGACTTCTTGGACACCAATTTGGACCACAATACCACTGATACAGGAGGCATGTTCAGCGCTTACAAGCTGCCATTGTAAGTCGGCCTGTAAAGGCCCTGTAATTTATGCAAACTGTAAATGCTCCAGGGCAAATCTGCCCTGCACATCACTGTGCGACTGCGATGGACAGTGCTTGTAGTACTACGCGTCTGTGCGAGAGCCTCCACCTTTCAAGTACCCACAATATTTTAAGTTAAAACTGCAACTGTGTGTAACTTTGATTAATTAATGCCATTCCATTGTTATCAGAGACCAATAAAAGAATGTGTATCACTTGGAATTGAAATGTTACCTTAAATACTATGAGAGATTCAAGGAAAATGGAAACACCATGGCGGCCATCTTGAAATTAAATATGATGGATGCCAATCTTTATGCAATTTATCCCATTGGATTCAGAGACCATGAAAACATGGGGTAAGACACTGGAACTGTGGTGTTATCGCTCATAGTATAGAAGTTATTGAGGGAAATAGGTCACAGAGGGCGGTCATGTTGAAATTCAATATGGCGGCCACCAGGGGTTCTGAATTTTTGGGCGCCCCTCAGGAATACAATTGTATAGGTCCATACTACATCTGTGCCAAATTTGGTGCTTTCCTGAAAAAATGAACGATACGCCCTATTTTTCGGTCTTAACTGCCTAAGTAATATATATATATATATATATATATATATATATATATATATATATATATATATATATATATATATATATATATATATGTATGTTTGGAAGTGGAAATGGAAAATTCAATTGTAACTACACTTTGTTATCGTTATGCGTGCCGTTTCAACTACACTGGATCTGATGAGGAGCAAATCAGATTTGGAGCACTAAGCACTTCATTATGATACCCTATACTATTATGAAGTTCACTTATATTGCGTACAAGAGTATTCGATCCTTTCAGTAGGACCGACTGGAATTACATTTGCTGTTATAATCCTCACAGAGACCGACAATCATTTGATTATTTTCCATCCAGCTGACCATAAAGCAAAGTCTTTGACAAATGGCATCAACAAACGAGCCAGTCTTCTGGAAAAGTTTGACCCGAGCAAAGCACGATTCCTTTTATTTTTATCAACTGTGTCTTTTATTGTGTGGGATTATATCAGAATCTTCTAAATGAACACAGCACATGTTAGGATTATGGTTAGGGTGGGAGTTAGGGGATGGATTGGGTCACGGTTAGAGATGGGATTACGATTCGGTTCGGGTCAGCGTTTCTTTTCTGTATGCAAAGTCGAGGCTCGTGGAAGGCTACACCACAGAACACTAAAACAGAACAAATCTGAGTGGAAAGTGGGAAAACAAACCAACAGCAGGGACTAGGGAGATGCAACAGCAGGGACTAGGGAGATGCAACAGCAGGGACTAGGGAGATGCAACAGCAGGGACTAGGGAGATGCAACAGCAGGGACTAGGGAGATGCAACAGCAGGGACTAGGGAGATGCAACAGCAGGGACTAGGGAGATGCAACAGCAGGGACTAGGGAGATGCAACAGCAGGGACTAGGGAGATGCAACAGCAGGGACTAGGGAGATGCAACAGCAGGGACTAGGGAGATGCAACAGCAGGGACTAGGGAGATGCAACAGCAGGGACTAGGGAGATGCAACAGCAGGGACTAGGGAGATGCAACAGCAGGGACTAGGGAGACATAATCGAACTCAGACTTGAACAGCAGCAGGGAGAATAATGGACAACATGTGGTGAATAAGCTGGATCGAACCACAAACACAAAAAAAAGAAGGCTGGAAGAAAAGGAAAAAGAAAAACAGGAATGAAATAGCAATGGAACAAATAAACCGAGAGGTTGGCGGAAGTAGATGGGAGAAAGTTCAATAACCCGGAAAATGAAGCGGTGGGTTTACTGAGGGTTATTGAGGATATAAAAGTTTAGGATTATGGGTGGGAGATGAACTGAGAAAAGGTGAACGGCCATATTCAAGCCCTGGAAGGAAGAATGTGAATGAACAGAGTGAAGAGGAACACAAGGGTGGAGGTGAACCGTGAGCAGGGATTTTCACCAGAAGTTGGTACTGGAAAAAAGTGCACACCCTAGAGAAACCTTAGGTATGGGAGAGGTGAGAATTTAGATGGTAAAGGGTGAAACACCAGAAAGGAAGTGGTAGACAGAGGACATTAACCTGTCTGTGAGGCGGTAGCAACAGGTACAGAGATTCAACTTGATCACAGGACATTCCAATGATTGTAACATATAATCAAGGCCTTGTGCTATATATGTATCATCAAGGTGTGAGGCTGACGCACCAGCTCAAACGGTAGCGCAATAGTCCATAAAACTAAGAATGAAGGCCTTGGTTGTTGTTGTTGTTGTTGTTGTTGTTGTTGTATAGCAGTTCTCTCGAGCAAGCTCGTGGCACGAAGACAGCCGATTGATCTCACAAGAACAACCCAGAGATCCCCACATCAACAATGGTGTATCCCCACCTTCACTAAGTCAGGGCCACGACAGTGTTAGAGAGAGAGAGAGAGAGAAAGAGAGTGAGAGTGAGACAAGAGGGAAAGGGCCAGTCCATGTGGACCAATGGCACTGACCGTGACTGCGTTGCCCTGACAAATCCATGCGCCAGGGAATAATGAGGAAGATTTGGCCCACGACTTGCATTGGGGGTACAACCACCACGAAGAGGCATTCCCAATAGTTGTGGCCTTGTATGTTGTTGGAAGTGCAGATTTTCCAAGGAATAACTATAAGCACGATGGAGATGCCTGGTCATCAGCTAGCTTTGGAGGCCAACTCCCACCGCCTTCCCATGCCAACTCCCCCCAAGCCCTCTCCCTCCCACAGATCTCCCATTGTCCCTGTTCTCTGCTGTTGTACTTTCGTGCTTCCCTCTCTCTCCCCATCTTGTCTCCCGCTCCCTCTATTGTATGTTTTGTGTGTCCGTTTGTTGTTGGTTTTTGTGATTGATGTTAGCTCTTACACGAGCCTCGATCTTGTATACAAAAAAAAAACTGATATATGGTTTTGTGAAGTGAAAGTATGGTTCATTGTAAGGCCCAAAGGTTTGAGGGACTGAATGTGGTCAGGATTGGTGTTGACAGCGGTTCACATGAGGCCCTGTGGGTCTAGCATTGTGCTCTTTTATTGCCTTGGACACACATGCAAAAGCAGGGATAAGCAATTGGTTCACTTTGTCTATATCTGTCTGCAGACGTCAGTTTATGATCGAGGGACTACTTAATTTAAATTGAATGTTAAATGTTAAACACTGTAGAATACGAATCAGAACATGAACCTGCAGTTTAGCAGAACTTTGGCTCAACATTTGGCACTTCCTTCGTGCCACTTTCATAAACCGTCCGTTTAGCAGTAATAGGACAAAATGTTCCAGCATTTTACATCATTTGCCAATAAAAATGTCCACTCGCTCTCTCCGACAAAATGGCGGCTCACAGGAAATATAGATCGTGCTCGGAAGCACGATAAACAAGGGTTTGTAAGACCCTTCCCATGTCCTTTCTTTCTAAAAAAATGTCCGGGGTAAGGTGTCCTATGAACTCTAGTTGAGAAAGCTTTGTGTGTTCAAAAGCAAGTTATTTATAACATAGTCATCACTCAACCATCTGCATTCGCCAACACAGTGACAATTAAAAGGAAGGGGAAAGGTCCACAATTTCACTTGCATTCCTCACCTGCCTAAAGGTGTTACTGAAACAGGACACTCTTTCCCCACTGTTTTATGCAAAAGGATTGCGCATTACGGCTCTCACTTTGAAGTCGGTCACACACCGCAACAAGGTACAACCACACCCCTTAATCCCACAACGTCAGTCGCCTCCTTTTCATACAACTGTATGAGCTTGAAACAAACGATGGCCCCAAGATGCCTGTAACAAGTAAGCAGGGTTTTGTTTCGTTTCCTTTAAACAATGTCAATAGAAAGTGGCACCTTTCTCAAATATTTCGCATTCCACGAGGACACCTTTGTGCATGTGGCTCAATAACATAGAACCTACCGGGTTGTTAGGATGGCCTAGAGGTACATGCACACTCATTGCTGAGCCATCTAGTCTGGGTTCCCAATCTCGGCCCAGCTACAAACTGTCATCCTGGGTGAGGTACCAATGTGCGTGCAGTCCCTTGGAACGACATTAAACTTGGTGTCCCGTATGCCAGGATCAGTCGGTGCATGTCAAAGATCCCATAGTTTCCTTCTCAAAGAGTAGGCGTGCTATCCCCCTCCCACACTCCCCCCCCCCCCCCTTCCCCTTCAGCCAAGAATGCTACTCACAGCCATGTGCTGCATATGAAACAAGAAGAACTAGAACGGCACTCAGTAGAGGGCATAACTCCGCCTGGTTGGCCAATGATGAAAAATCACTTTTAAAAAATTATACTAGCTGGATCCGGATCCGGATCTTCACCAAAATGGAATGGATTCTTCGTTGTCACACACACAACCTGTCCAATAAGTTTCGTCCAAATCCATCCATAACTTTTTGAGATATCCTGCAATGTATAGTTTTTAGCCCGATCTCCCAATGGTGAAGAATCACTTAAAAACTAAATAATTGTCATATCCGAATCCATATTCAGATCTCCACCAAAATCGAATCGGTTTGTCCTTGTCAGTCACCCAACCGGTCCATGAAGTTTCGTCCAAATCCGTCCATAACCTTTTGAGATATCCTGCTATGAATCGTTTTTGGCCCGATCTCCCAATGGTGAAGAATAACTTAAAAAAATTATTGTAGCCGGATCCGAATCCAGATGTTAACCAAAATCTAATCATTTCGTCCTTGTGAAATGCGCTACATCTTTGCCAAATTTCGTCTGAATCCGTCCACAACTTTTTGAGATATTTTGTTCTCAAACGGATAAACGGACAAGCAGACAGACAGGGGTGAAAACATAACCTCCATCCACCTTTTGTGGTGAAGGTAAAATACATAAAATGTCATAGCCCCCATGGTTTTAGTCATTTTGCTGTACGAAGTTAAAGGCCATCAACAACAACAACAACAACAACAACAACAACAACAACAACAGGCATTTTAAGGCCATTTTCCCTGCAAGAGCGGGGGTTAGCCTTGCGGTCCCCATGACAATCTTCTCCATTTTGACCTATTTTCTGCATCTCTCCTTGTTAACCCCCTTGTCCGCATTTCTTCTTCCACCATCTTTAGCCAAGTCTTTCTCGGTCTTCCCCGTCCTCGACTTCCTTCGACATTCATTTCCATCACTCTTCTCAACCAGTCACTTTCATCCTTCCTCAACACATGACCAAACCATCTCAACCTGTTTCTCTTCACAGCATCAATCACAGGCTCTATTCCCATCATCTTTCGCAATTCATCATTTGTCTTCCTCTCTCTCAACGATACTCCGCACATCCACCGAACCATTCACATTTCCACCCTTTCAGTCTTCGTTGTTGCTCTACGTTCATTACCCATGTCTCGCTCCCATAAATCATAACACTTCTCACACATGCAGCATACACCTTTCCCTTCAGCTTCAACGACACTCCCCTCCTCGTCAGCACGCCACTCAGTTCCCGAAACTTCTTCCATGCACATCTCACTCGAGCAACCGTTGCCGAGTCTGATCCACCTTCTCCATTCAGCATGTCTCCTAGGTAACAAAATGTTTTCACACCTTCCAGCTTCACGCCGTCCCCAAGATCCAACTCAACATTTCCTCCATCTGCAGCTCACTCTGTGCAAACTTTACATTTGAATGCAGCTGCCACATTGGTTAATGACCCTCTCAAACCACAACATTTTTGATGAACCCACTCAGCGCACATTGGACATTGAATGGAATTCACTCCGACACCCTTCCTGCACACAGCACACGGCCACTTCCCTGTTCTTTCCACCTCACCACATGCTTTACCACTTGCCATCACCTTCGTTTTTCCGATATTCACCTTCAGACCTTTTGTCTCCATACATTCCTTCCACTTGTTCATCTTCTCCTTCAGTCCATCCATACTTTCTGCAATCAACACCAGATCATCTGCATACAACAACTCCCACGGTAAACCCTCCTTTACGTTCCGAGCCAGCACCTCCATCACAGCTACAAATAGTAGTGGACTTAGTACCGACCCCTGATGCACTCCCACCTTCACCTCAAACTCACCACTGTTCCCGTCCTTCATCTTTACAGCTGTGCGCGCTCTTTTGTACATTTCCATCACTACTCTGATCAACCATTCCTCCACTCCTAACTTCCTCAATGCCCATGTCACTACTTCACGTGGAACCCTATCGAATGCTTTCTCCAGATCAACAAACCCAGGAAACAATTTCTTCCTCTTCTCCATATACTTCTCCTGCAACTGCCTCACAATAAAAGTTAAAGTTAAAAAAGTTAAAGGCCATCAGTCGGCCACATATTGATGGAGCTGATTTCTTGATTTGTAATACTCAGTTCCAGAAAGAGGATAATAAGCTTGTTACATACACGTCAGGTGGGTCGACGACAACCGTTGACTACCAGATGGTGCATAGGCGAGATAGGGGGCACCTCCGGGACACAAAGGTGATCCCGGGGGAAGAGGCTGTTTCACAGCACCACTTGGTTGTCTGCGACATAAGGGTGAAAGGTGCGAGGAGAGCTCGTCGGGTGAAGTACCAACTGAGAATGAAGGTGTGGAGGTTGAAAGAGGCGACGGTGAGGGAGGCATTAAAATTAAACTTGGTGTCCCGTCTGCCAGGATCAGTCGGTGCATGTCAAAGATCCCATAGTTTTTCTCAGAGTAGGCGAGTTACATCCCCCCCACCCCCAACCCTTCCACTCCAGGCCCCCTTTTAGCCAAGAAGGCCACTCACAGCCATGTACTGCATATGCGTATGGTCGAGGATGATGTGGTTGAGCTTGAAAGTGGTTGGATGTCAATGAAAGATAGTCTCTTGGGAGCCGTTGGTGAGGTATGTGGATGGACAAAAGGACCACCGAGGCACTCGGAAACATGGTGGTGGGATGATGAAGTTGGAAAGAGGATTGACAGGAAGAGGAAGAAGTTCAAGGAGTGGCAGAAGACGAAGGGTACGGGGGAAGAAAAGGCAGAGCATGAAAGTTATAAGGCAGCCAACAAGGCTGCAAAGAAAGAGGTAGCAAAGGCGCAGGAGGCATGTAGGAAAATGTTCGGAGAACGCTTGGATTCGGAAGGGGGTCAAAGAGCAGTATTCAGGATTGCAAAGCAGATAGCGAAAGAGAGGTGTGATGTGATGGGGGTGAGTTGCTTGAAGGATGAAGTGGGACAAATCATTGTGGACCCAGATGGAATTAAAGGAAGATGGAAGAGATAGATGGAAATTTGGTGAATACAGAGAATGAATAGGATGGCAACATAGAGAGTAACCCAGTTTTAGGACCAGCAGAGAAGATAACTGAGAAGGAAGTTGAGGAAGCGATAAAAGCAATGAAGAGTAGAAAAGTGAGAGGGCCGATGGGAGTTGTGGGAGATATGTTGAAGGCAGCAGGAAGTTGGGGTGTGAAGAGAATGACAGAGATCTGCAATCTGGTGGTGAAAGAAGGCCGCATTCCAGTGAATTGGGAACTGAGTACCCTCGTCCCACTATACAAGGGGAAAGGTGACCCTCTGGACTGTGGCTCGTATCGAGCGATAGTTATTGGAGCATGAATGAAGGTATTGGAAAGGGTGTTGGAGAGGAGGATAAGGAAGAAAGTGAAGATTGACGAAATGCAGTTTGGATTTATGCCAGGAAGAGGAACGACAGACGTGCTTTTTATTGTAAGGCAGTTGCAGGAGAAGTACATGGAGAAGAGAAAGAAGTTGTTTCTTGGGTTTGTTGATCTGGAGAAAGCATTCAATAGGGTTCCACGCGAAGTAGTGACATGGGCATTGAGGAAGTTAGGAGTGGAGGAATGGTTGATCAGAGTAGTGATGGCAATGTACGAGAGAGCGCGCACAGCTGTAAGGACGAAGGGCAGGAACAGTGGTGAGTTTGAGGTGAAGGTGGGAGTGCATCAGGGGTCGGTACTAAGCCTACTACTATTTGCAGCTGTGATGGTGGTACTGGCTCTGAATGTAAAGGAGGGTTTACCTTGGGAGTTGTTGTATGCAGATGATCTGGTGTTGATTGTGGAAAGTATGGATGGACTGAAGGAGAAGATGAACAAGTGTAAGGAATGTATGGAGACAAAAGGTCTGAAGGTGAATATCGGAAAAACGAAGGTGATGGCAAGTGGTAAAGCATGTGGTGAGGTGGAAAGAACTGGGAAGTGGCCATGTGCTGTGTGCAGGAATGGTGGCGGAGTGAACTCCATTCAATGTACAATGTGCGCATAGTGGGTTAATCAAAAATGTCGTGGTTTGAGAGGGTCATTGAAGACTTCTGCGCATGCGCAAGATTGGAGGTCTCGTCTCTTCAAAGCTGTCCATGCACGCTCGCTTTCGAAGTTAAGTAACTTTTCACAATTGTGTTTTTGTCGAAACTGGTCTTGTATGTACCTATTGGGGTGTCTTTAATAGTATTCTTGGCGTTGGTTTTTCATACCTGTGTACAGAATCGTCGGTCTTTCTCATCATGTATTCTGAGGCCTAAGTGTAGTACTAGGCTACTGTGTCCAACCTTGGCTTTAGGCTTTGTTTTTGTCTCAGCGGTTCTCCGATCGCGCTGCAATTTTTTTCCGGTCTCTGTTTTTCACGGTCTTTTCATCCCATACTTCCTTGTTTTAAAATCTCAAAAAAAAAAAAAAAACCCAAAAACATTTCCTTCCGTTTTTATTAGTTTATTCGTTCTTAGTTGTTCGTTCGTTCATTCTTCGACCACGCTGTTTGTGATCACGTTGTTAAAAAATGTCTCATCTGAACCCTGAAGACCTGTATTCTGTCATATTCTATAACACCTTTTTCTTCTTCTTCTATAAAAGGATGCTTTCGACTTGCTCACCAAATCCATTCATTCCAAAAAAAAATTCCATCTCTTATAGTGCATCTTTCATTCATTCCCTAAACTCTCCAGCACTCCATCCTCCCTCCAGCGTCCTCAAACGTATTTTTGACTCGAATGTCAAGAAACTCATTTTGCAATAAATGTTCGTTTCCCATTAATCGTACATTTTTCAAAATCCCATCACCCCAAAATCCCATTTCCCATCACCCCTCCCCTCTAAATCTACCCCCTTGCCCATCCCCTCCATCATCCCCATCACCCATCTCTTTCAAATCTTCCCCCTTGCCCCTCCCCTCCAAATCTTCCCAATCACCCATTCCTTTCAAATCTCCCCCCACACCCCTCCCCTCCGAGACTCTCCCTCGCTCCTCCCCTCCTAGACTCCCCTCTCACCCCTCCCCCTCAAAGCGTCCTCCCCGCTTCTTCCTCCTTCCAACTTTCACCTTCATCTCCCTCAACCTTCTGCCTCGCTCTTCCCCCTCGTCAAATAACACCTCACTGCGCCTCTCCCAATCACCATCAAACCTTTTGTCTGCCCCATCCTTCCCTTTCTCCGAGCTATTCTGTAATCTCTGACACACCTTCAACAGCTCTCCCTACCTCTTCCTCCTCTTCCACATCTTACCCTACCGCTCCCCCCCCCTGTTCTGTATCCGATGCTCCCCCTTCCTCTTCCTTAACAGTATGGACCTCAAACATCCGGGGCCTTCGCTCAAACATGTCTGATCTCTCCATACAGGTTGCTTCTGACAAACCAGACGTGATCTGCTTAACAGAAACTTTCCTCCTTCATGATGTCTCTGATTCCTTAGTATCTCTCCCAGGTTACTCCCTACTCTGGTATGATAGACCTGAGCCTCGTCCTGGAGGTGGGGTTGCTATCTTTATAAAAAACCCTCTTCCTCACTCGCCCTGCACTGCCCTCTCTCCACCTCACCCCCAGGAATACCTTTGGCTACGGCTTCCCCATCGCTCCCACCTTTTGTTCATATGTGTGTTGTACCGTCCACCAAACAGTGATGACTCCATCTACATCTCGCTGTCTGAGAATATGGACCAACTTCTATCTACCCATCCCAACTCTCTCTTCCTCATATGTGGTGATTTCAACTGTCACCATGCCAGTTGGCTGGGTGTGGGTACCTCTCTCACCAGCCATGGCTCTTCAGCAAAGGACTTCTGTGACTCACTGGGGCTGACACAATCTGTCAATTTCCCGACCCGGATTTCAGTCAACGGAGCATCTTCTCTTCTGGACTTGGTTATGACTAACTTCCCTGAAAATGTCTGCTGCTCTTCTTCTGCTCCAATCGGCTCTTCTGAAGATGTGCTTGTTAAAGTGGACATCTCTCTGACCATTCTCAGAGAGCCTCCTCAGCGTCGACGAGTCTGGCATTTCACTCAGGCCAACTGGCACGGTCTTCAAGCAGCCATCAATCATCTGGACTGGTCTCCCATCTCTACTGCCTCTGACATAAATTCTTCCTGGGAATTCCTTCCAAAGCAAACTGCTCTCTCTCATGCACAGATTTATCCCATCTCGTCTTCTGTTGTCATACCCTTCCTCCCGTCCATGGTACACGAAATCTTGTGGTGAGGCTATTGCCCAGAAACAACTTGCTTTCGTCTCCTGGAAAGCAAATTCAACGGAAGGAAATCTCATTTCCTTTCACAAAGCCCGAAACAAGTGTGTGTCCACCCTCAGGAGAGCCAGGAAACAATATCTCACCATTCTCAAGACCGAACTCTCTTATCTGTCTCCCTCTTCCAAATCCTGCTGGCGTCTGGTCAAATCTGTTTCTGGTGTTTGTTCCCCCTCCATCCCCTCCCTCACCTCAAATGGCCACACGGCTGACTCCGCACGTGAAAAAGCTGAATGCCTCAACTCCGTGTTTGCCTCTAAATCTTGTGTCCCAAACCCATCCCTCTCTGTACCCACCGTACCCAGTCGTACCCAGCTGCTCCTGGACTCTGTGTCCTTTCCTCCTGACAAGGTGGAAAAGTTTCTGTCAACCCTCGACTCGGATTCTGCAACTGGACCTGACGGCATCAGCCCACGGGTCCTAAAATCCTGTTCTTCCGCTCTTTCACTCCCTCTCTCTGTTCTCTTCACCCTCTTTTGCTCAAGGTCATCTTCCATCTGCTTGGAAATCTGCCAACATCACTGCTTTGCACAAAAAAGGTGCAAAAACAGATCCCAGCAACTACAGACCAATCAGCCTTCTCCCAATTATCAGCAAAGTCATGGAATCCATCATTGCTTCAGATATGAAATCTTTCCTCTTCTCCAATGGCTTGATCTCTGATCATCAATTTGGTTTCAGACCTGGACACTCTACTCTGGACATGCTGCTTCTGCTTTCTCAACAATGGATGGAGGTCCTCAATGCCAAACAGGAAATTAGAGCAGTCTCCCTTGACATATCACGTGCCTTCGATACGGTCTGGTACCCCGCTCTGCTCACCAAACTCTCCTCTTTTGGTATCCATGGAAATCTCCACGCATGGCTGGCGGACTTCCTCTCTAGTCGTAGTCAACGTATGGCCCTGAATGGGTTTCTCTCATCTCCTCTTCCTGTTCAGGCTGGAGTTCCACAAGGCAGTGTTCTCGGCCCTGTGCTTTTTCTGGTCTTCATCAATGATCTCTCTGACTCTCTTGAAAATCCTCTGTATCTCTTTGCTGATGACTCTACTCTCTGTCGCTCCATTCTTCATCCCTCAGATCGGCAGTCTGCTGCCTCCTCACTCTCTGCAGACCTGGACAAAATCACAGACTGGGCAAACAAGTGGAACATGTCTTTCAATCCTGATAAATCTCACACTCTTACGATGTCTCTCCGAAAAGACCGACTGGACAACCCTCCCATCCACTTTCTGAATAATCCTCTCCAAGAAGTTCTGTCACTCAAGCTTTTGGGTCTCTCTATCTGCCATGATCTTTCCTGGGAAAACCACATTTCAAATCTGGCCTCCAAAGCCAGTCGCCGACTGGGCATCCTCCGTCATGCGAAGTCCTTCCTTGCCACACCTGAGCTCCTCACCACATACAAGGCTTTCATCCGCAGCTCAATGGAATACTGCTCTCCCCTCTGGGCTGGTGCTCCTGCCTCACAACTAGCTCGTCTTCATGCTGTTGAAACCAAAGCATTCAGAATCATTGGAATCTCCCGCGATGAAGCTAACTCCAAGGGCCTCTCACTCACTCACCGCAGGCAGGTTGGTGGTCTTTCCATCTTCTACCGACTCCTCTCTGGCCTTGCCCCCCCAGCTCTCTCTGGGCTCTGTCCCGCAAATATTCCTACAGGTCGCACAAGATCTGCCTGCAACCCTCTTATGGTCAAACTGCCAAAATCAAGACTCTCTGCTCACCTTCACTCCTTCATTTTTCTTTTCTCCCGCCTCTGGAACAAACTCCCTCACTCTCTTCAATCCCACTCCACCCTCCAGGTCTTTAAAACAGCTGTTCACCACCATCTCTTATCTTCCCCCATCCAAAACCTTGATCTTTTCTACCCCCGCTAATTTCACCCCAATTCCACTTTTTTGAAATACCAACTTCTGTCCTGGAAGTCATTGGTGTCCTTGTGTTTTATACTTCTCCCTCCACAACCCCCCCCCCCCCCCCCCCTTCCAACGCCTCCTCTCCCCAAGCCCTCTCCCTTCCACACATCTCCCTGCTCTCAAATGTTGTGTTTGTGTGCTTCCCCTTCTCTCCCCATCTTGTTTTCCGCTCCCTCTTTTTTTATATATTTTGTTTGTCTGGTTGATTTGTTTGTGAAGTAAATGTTAGCTCTTTCACGAGCCTCGATTCAGTATACAAAAAAAAAAAAAAAAAAAAAGTGTGGCAGCTACATTCAAGTGTAAGGTGTGCACAGAGTGAGCTGCAGATGGAGGAAATGTTGAGTTGGATCTTGGAGATGGCATGAAGCTGGAAGGTGTGAAAACATTTTGCTAACTAAGAGACATGTTGAATGGAGAAGGTGGATCAGACTCGGCAATGGTTGCTAGAGTGAGATGTGCATGGAAGAACTTTTGGGAACTGAGTGGCGTGCTAACGAGGAGGGAGTGTCCGTTGAAACTGAAGGGAAAGGTGTATGCTGCATGTGTGAGAAGTGTTATGATTTATGGGAGCGAGACATGGGTAATGAACGTAGAGCAGCAACGAAGGCTGGAAAGGGTGGAAATGCGAATGGTTCGGTGGATGTGTGGAGTATCATTGAGAGAGAGAAGAAGACAAATGATGAATTGCAAAAGATGATGGGAATAGAGCCTGTGATGGATACTGTGAAGAGAAACAGGTTGAGATGGTTTGGTCATGTGTTGAGGAAGGATGAAAGTGACTGGTTGAGAAGAATAATGGAAATTAATATAGAAGGAAGTAGAGGACGGGAAAGATCGAGAAAGACTTGGCCAAAGGTGGTGGAAGAAGAAATGCGGGCAAGGGGGTTAACAAGGGGAGATGCAGAAAATAGGGCAAAATGGAGAAGATTTTCATGGGGCCCGCAAGGCTAACCCCCGCTCCAGCAGGGAAAATGCCCTTAAAATGCCTGTTGTTGTTGTTGTTGTAGTCGGCCATCATTAGTTAGATTACAAAACAAAATCTTCTACATATGTATAAAACTCTCATGTATTGTCTTTGTGCCAAGTTTGAACAAATTGGTCCGTGCATGTCTGGAAATGGTTTGGGACATGTTGAAGTAACAAAATGGCCACCAGTCGGCCATCTTGCATATGATCGCAAAATAAAGTGATGTGCATGTGTATGCCATCATGTGCAGTGTTTGTGCCAAGTTTGAACAAAATCGGTTCATGCATGTTCAAGAAATGGTTGGGGACACGTTTAAGTAACAAGATGGATGTCAGTGGGCCATCTTGGATTTGATCTCGAAAATCAATGATGTGCATATGTAAACCATCATTCTTTATATGTGTGCAAAGTTTGAACAAGATCGGTAAATATGTCCAATAAATGGTCGAGGACGTGTTCAATATCGGGTTTTTTACAACTAAAATGGCTGCCAGTCGGCCATCTTTGATCGCATCGCAAAATAAAATGATGCGCATATGTATCCCTTCATGTATTGTATTTCTGCCAAGTATGAACAGAATCGGTCCATACATCTCCAAGGTATGGTTGCGAACGGACAGACGGACGAAACCCAATCCATAATCCCCTGTTTCGGAATGAATCCAACGTGGGCTAAGGAGAATAGATCCTACGACGGGTGTTCAACATGTTATATCTACGAATGAGATATTCACAATACAGAAGTCCCACAAAAAAAATGCCAACGTTGTATTTTGATTTTTAATTGCAAGTGTAGCTCCTACACGACTTTCTAAATATATATACAGTCACGTGAAAAAGTAAATACACCCCATGTAAAGTTTTGACTTTTTCAACATATTTCAACATACAGCTATTTGATCTTCATTTCAACAATATTGCTAGATAAAGGTGATATAATATAACAAATATCATGAAACATTTACATTTTGTAGTCCATTGTATAATTTAAATAAACATGAATGCAAATTTTGCATGTGGAAAAAGTAAGTACACCCCGACATTTATCACTACTTCAAATACCTAAAATTAGAATCACGTGCACCAGCTCAGGTGCAAATGTTTAGAACATCGTTAGAGAGGATCTTGGAGGAACCTGTCTTATTTAAACCTCAGACATTTAGTTTGGTTTGCTCTTTGTTGTTGAAGTATGTGGCGTCACCATGCCTAGATCAAAAGAGCTCCCTGCGGCCTTCAGAAAGAAGGTTATAGATGCCTACGAGTCCTGGAAGGGATTTAAAAAGATCTCCAAACAATTTGAAATCCATCATTCGACTGTCCGGAAGATCATCTGCAAGTGAAGAAGATTCCAAACAAATGCCAACTTGTTCAGGCCAGGCCGCCCCAGCAAGTTCAGCCCGAAAGCAGACCGCAAGATGCTGAAAGAAGTCTCTAAGTACCCCAGAATGTCAGCACGGGACCTACAGGTAGCTCTTGCCACTGTTGATGTCAAAGTGCACGAGTCTACCATTAGAAAGAGGCTGCACAAATTTGATTACATGGGAGGTGTGCCAAGAGGAAACCTTTGCTGTCCAGAAAGTACATCAGGGCAAAACTAAAGTTTGCCAATGAACACCGAGGCAAAGACCAGCATTTCTAGAACAATGTGCTCTGGACAGATGAGTCAAAGGTAGAGCTATTTGGCCACAGTACCAGAAGACATGTTTGGCGAAAACCAAAGACATCATTTGACCACAAGAACCTGATACCAACTGTTAAGCATGGTGGTGGAAATATTATGGTTTTGGGCGGCTTTGCAGCATCAGGGCCTGGGCAGCTCACCATCATAGAATCCACTATGAATTCTTCATTGTACCAGAGGGTGCTTGAGGATAATGTGAGGCCATCTGTCGGAAAGTTGAAGCTCAACCGAAGGTGGACCTTGCAACATGACATTGACCCTAAACATACCAGTAAATCCACAAAGGAATGGCTGAAAAGAAAGAAATGGAGGGTTCTGGAATGGCCAAGTCAAAGCCCGGATCGAAATCCCATCGAGATGTTGTGGGGGGATTTGAAACGAGCTGTGCATGCAAGAAACCCCTCAAACATCGCACAGCTGCAAGAATTCTGCTTGGAGGAGTGGGCAAAAATTTCTCCCAGTCGATGTCAGAGACTGGTAGACAGTTATAAGAAACGCCTACTTGAGATTGTTTCTGCCAAAGGGGGGCAATACCACCTATTAGAGCCAAGGGTGTACTTACTTTTTCCACATGCGAAATTTGCAGTTATGTTTATTTAAATTATACAATGGACTACAAAATGTAAATGTTTCATGATATTTGTTTTATTACATCACCTTTATCTATCAATATTGTTGAAATGAAGATCAAATAGCTGTATGTTGAAATATGTTGAAAAAGTCAAAACTTTACATGGGGTGTACTTACGTTTTCACTTGACTGTAAACGAGTGTGGTCACCCACGAGCATGGACGTGTGTGACATCTGGACATCTTGAGTTATATTGTTGCACATGTTGCACCTGCACATTCAGTTTTGCAAACTGGTTACTGGCAATTTATCAGATCCACAAATGATGTCATCTACACAATGTATTTACTTCTGACAACATGTGAATGCATGTGCGTGCACATGGGAAATACAGTTTGAAATGTGTCATTACATCTCATGTAAAACGTGACTTCAAGAGCTCAAATCCTCCTCCCTCCCCACCCCCCCCCCCCCCCCCACCCCCAATCCCTCCCACATCACGCACACTGCACCGGGGAGTGGATCATGCACAGGGGAGTGAGTCGCACACTCTCACACACGTGGGGATGGGTCACATTTACACACGGGGGAGTGGGTCACACACACACGTGGGGGAATGGGTCATACACACACACACACATACACACTGGGGGGGGGGTCACACACTGTGGGGGTGGGGGGATCACACACACACGGGGGGGGGGGGAGAGGGTCACACACACACATGGGGGGGGGGGAGTGGGTGACACACCCAAATGGGGGGGCGAGTTGGTCACAGACACGCACACACACACACACACACGGGGGAGTGGGTCACACACGCACATCTCGTTTTTTCATTTCTATTCCTCACAATTCTGTCTCTCTCTTATTCACAGAAACACACACACACACACACACACACACACACACACACACACACACACACATACACACACACACACACACACACACACACACATATATATATATATATGCACATATATACACATATATACATCCACACACATCCACACACACACACACACATGTACAACCACACACATGCACACACATATACACATACACACACACATACAGACACATACACACACACACATATATATATATATATATATATATATATATATATATATATATATACACACACATGCACACAAACACACACAAGGGAGTGGGATCACACACACAAACACACACATACACACACAGGGGAGTGTCTCACACACACACACACACACACACACACACACACGGGGGAGTGGGTCACACACACACACACACACACACGGGGGAGTGGGTCACACACACACACACACACACACACACACACACTCTCTCGCACACGGACAGGGGAGTGGGTCACACTCGCACACAGGAGAGTGGGTCACACACACAAACTCACACACAGGGGAGTGGGTCACACACACACTCACACACGGACGGGGAAGTGGGTCACACCCGCACACGGGAGTCACACAAACACACTCGCACACGGGGGTGTCACACACATACACTCGCACAGGGGAGTGGGTCACACACACACACACACACACTCGTACACGGGAGAGTGGGTCATACACACTCGCACACGGGGGATTGGGTCACACTCACACAAGGGAGAGTAGGTCACACACTCATTCGCACATGGGGGAGTGGGCCACACACACAAACGGGCGAGTGGGACGGACACACACACACACACACACACACACACACACACACACCTGTAGCTACGAAACGCATTTTATTTGGGTGGTGTATAATCGCTCCGAACGAAACAGTAAAATGTACCTTTGTTTCTTCAAAAAGTAATTAATGATCGAAGACGTGATGATTGAGTCTTAAAATGCACATCCGATCATACAGACAATCATACAGAGCATACAGAGGCGGATCGTAAACCTATAGAGCCCATGACTCTTATTCATTTTTCAACTTGAATCTATAAATAACTTTTCGCTTTACCAAGTAAAAATAGATTAAAATCAAATGTTATTAATAAATATTGTATTCCATCGTTAGTTTACATTATTATGTACATTTTTGAATTACTGTATTGTTTAATTCCATGGTTGGAAAAGAGTTGACTCGCTTAAAACAAACTTTGTATATAAACCCCAGGAATATGTAAATATATAATTAGAACCCGAACTTCAGTATTCAGTCGCTGTATTTTTACTAAGTAATAATATAAATAACGATGTCCTGGGAACGTTCTCTACTCTCCTTCCCCTCTCTCATTATTCTCTATCATTCTCTGCTCTCATTCTCCTCTCTCCTTCTCCTTCTCGCAAAGACTTTAAAAAGTGTACGAGCTGCTTCCTTGCTTGACACAGCATTTAAAAAGGATAGAGCATATGGACAAACAATGCTGGGAAGGCAATGGCAAAACAACCAGTATAATAACTGCCGAGAAACTGCTTTGGCAGCACCAACACTGTAAAAGAGTATGGTCCATCAAATAAATTCAACATGGCCTCGGGTTCATTGGATCTCTGCATTTAAATTTAGATTCCCAGAATTTCCAGACTGCTTCCAAAAATATTCCAGATGTGCCAATAATAATAATGGAAATGCCATGAGGAGACTTCATGATACACGCACCTAATAATAATTATTCAGTGATGTATTTCTCCTGATCTTTTTTTGGAATGTTCCCGAGGGCACGCACATCTATCTATTCCTTTTGATGTGAAAAGACGTCACGAATGCTGTCATGTTTTGACTGCACAGCGCACAGTAACCATTGTAGAATACATTAGTCACAAATCCTATCCTTACTTGCGATCTTCTCTACCCCCCATGAAGTCTACTTAACCCAACCCTCTTACTTGCAGGTTACGGGGTTTCCTCCACTCGGCTCTCTTTTCCTGTTCATTATTTTCTCTTACTTGTGTCCACCTGTTGTCCTGCGACCCCACTGTCAATATGTTGGTTTTTCTTTTACCTTTTGTCACATTTCTCTTCCATGAGCCGATATTTTGTACACAAAAAATTACAAAATGTTTGTAAAAGAACCTTTTGAACATTTATCAAAAGTTTGACATCATCAAAAAAAAAAGTTTTAAAGCCATCTTTTTGTTTTAAACCATTGACTTTGCTGTTGCATAACATTGTGGTTTCTCTGTTTTGGTAATCTGTAATTGCTTGCTGATGATTTCAGGTTGAAAAGTCGATGTGATAGCACTTCTTTGCAATAGCTTCGCAATTTGATAAGAATGGCCAAAAACGATTCTCTATTCTGATCTGAAAATATATCCATTTAACATATGTGTTTGTTTTTGTGTATTTGTACAGTCTTCTGACCTAGTTAAATTTGGGAGGAAGTGAATCTGTGTTCATGGGGCATCGATTACTATTTTTGGATGAAATGTGACAAATATGTGAAGCATCATATTAATTTTTTTTCCCATATATTGTACACCGCCTCTTTCCTTTTCCATCTCCAGGCGCTGCATGACGTCATCGCTGGGCATCAAACGGGAGTGGCGATGACGCGGCGCGCTGAAATGAAGCACTCAGTTTTCACTCCGTTTGTTACCCTGGCCAGAGGAGAGGGTATTGCATTTGAGTCCGTTTGTTTGTCTGTTTGTCCGCACAGAATAAATATGATTTTCTCTGCAACCCTTGGTCCGATTGCAAGGAAATTTTCACCATACGTGCAAATCCACCTGTAGAATTTTAAAATGATAATTATGACGTCATAGGTCACGTGATTCGGCCGCCATCTTGGAAAAATCGAAAAAATTTGCACCTCTATATCTTCAAAACCACTGAATAGAAAAAATTGAGACATGGCTCATTGTAAATAACTCTCCATGGGGAATAAAATATGTTAATGATGATGTCATAGGTGCCTCCATTATGACGTCATAATTCGACAAGTACAAAACTTCATCCGATCAAGATGAAATTTCTTGAGCATAATCTAGGAATAAATTAGTTTAGAAAAAAATAATGATGACTTCATCGGTCACGTGGTTCGGCCGTTATATTTGTTTTAACACTAAAGCCTTAAAAACCACTGAAAATACATCCTGGCGAGGGTTTGCAATCTCTGATTGCTCTTTTTCTTGTTTGTTACTTGCAAAATGTAAGATTTTTCAAGTATATTGGTCGGTTGCATTTGTTATTCCGTCTCTGTCTGTCTGTTTGTTACTTGGCAAAAAAAACATTTTTTTTTGCAAGTATGTTGATCACTCCGGTTTGTGTGTGTGTGTGTGTGTGTGTGTGTGTGTGTGTGTGTGTGTGTGTGTGTGTGTGTGTGTGTGTGTGTGTGTGTGTTTGTGTTTGTGTGTTTGTCTGTCCGCTCACTTATACTTGCCTACAGGTCACAATTTTAAACCGATCTTCACCAAACTTCACCAAATGGTAGGGCATCTGCTTGGCACTTCTTGAAGAGTTGCCAGTGGTGCTTTTATCTACACTGCTAATACCTCCAATGTCACCATCTTTGTCTGAATTGCTCGCACAAGGCTTGAAACGATACAGCTCCATAATTCCCCCGAATTCGTTTCCATCACTAAATTTGTCTCTAATAGTTTCGTCAAAATCCACTGATCAGTTTCAAGATACTAAGAACCTTCAGAGTTGCTAATGACGGTGACATTAGTATCACAATCCAAGCTCGACATGCACTGTTTCTCTATGTAAATGGCCATTTGGATAAAGGTGGGTTATGAGTGTGACGTCACTGGCGAAATTGAAAAACAGGGCTTTTTCTGACACGTTCTTATTGGGAATAAAAGTTCTAAAAAATCTTTCCCTAAAATTATACCATTATTAATGATTTTCATTGGATTTCAGACAAAAAAAATTGCGTTTGCTTTCCCTTTAAAACTACAACTTTTTTGGCTGTCTACATTTTTGCAATTGACACCCCAAGTGATGAACAGACTGTGAAGAACAGATATAGGAAAATAGGGAGCAGGATAACAGGTTATAAGATCTTTGGCAACAGTGCCATCTCGGCCCTTCATCTTGGCATTGTGAAGGCTGGCCAGAACTTTTTCGACCATCTCTGATGAAAATGTCAGATTCCAGGAGGCAGTGGACATGAAGGGTTAGGGTTAGGGTGCGGGCAGAGATATAAATACTTGCGGGCAGAGATATAAATCCATCTTTCTAAATGCCTGAAAGAAACGTGTATGGTGTCCTCATGAGGTCATAAACTTTTCCTGCTGAAAGAATTTCAGGTGAATTACCTGCATACAATAATATGTGTAAAATGCAAGATGGTCACGTTTTCTAGGAGTGCCAGTCGATGCGAGGGAGGGCATGCGTGATATATGGGAGGCAGAACCATTTACTTTTATCAGGCCTTTGTTGTTGGGCATGGATGCATGACAGATGGGAGATATTGTGGTAGGTAAAAGTATGTTCGTTTGACTGGCTCTTCTCTTGTAAAGCATAGTTAAAAGTTCACTTCGATAATGAAAAGTTGTCGAGAATGCATAAATCAATAGTTATTTGTCTAAAAGCATGCTTCACAACATGTCTTGATCTTTTTTTAAATACTGGATAATTTTCTTAAATATTCCTAAAACGATCTTCTTTCCGCTCAAATCCCTGTTTTTCCTTCTGCCCTCACACCCAATCAATTAAAATATTTTAAATAACAATTGTATTATATTTAATCTTCCTACACTGTCATTACCACCTCTGCCACTGAAGGTGGATGGGGGTTATGTATTCACCCTTGTTTCTTTGTCTCTTTGCTTGTCTGTGAGAAGGAAATCTCAAAAAGTTCTGGATGGATTCGGACGAAACTTGTGGGACATGTTGGGTGTGTGACAATGACAATATACCACAATTTAAGATCCAGATCCGGATCCTGCAATTTTAAGTCATTCTTCACCATTTAGAGATGGGGACAAAAATGATAGTGTCTTCAGAAAGTATTTACACCTTTTGACTTTTTTCAAATTTTCATGTGTTGCAGCCTGAAATTTAAATGGATTAAATTGAGATTTTTTTTTTGTCATTGATCGACACATAATCTTCTATATATAGAAAAGAAAGTTTTTGTTTGTTTTTTGTTTGTTTGTTTGTCTGCACGCGCTAATCTGAACGGTGAAAGATAGGAGGAAACCTCTGAAACAAAAAATGTCCAGACGGGCCCCGGGAAGGTTTTAGGCTAGGTGGTGAGGCCGGTCGAGGCCCCCCTCAGCCGGGCTGGGCCCATTTCGCAATTAAAAGCTGAGCTGAATTATAGTAGTCAATGTCCTACGGCCGCGAGTAAAAGCTGAATTATCTATCTATAATTCCAGTAATCTCTGTGTGTATGTCTGTGTGTCTGTGACCGCTGTTTCTCGACAACCACGGGTCCGATATACTTGAAACTTGCCAGGTATATTGCTGGGGACCTGAGGATGTGCCTTTTCAAGGTTTCATATTAATCGGAGAAGTAGTTACCGAGCTATGTCCAAAAAACGATTCAACCAATCAGAGAGCAGCGAGCTATCACGTGTGCCGAACGTGGCGAACAGACTCTGCCTCGGATGGCACATTTGAGAGCGTATTCATTTATTTCACGTTGGCAAACTATGTTGGCGTTAAACTATGTTTTAAAACTAATTAAAACTAATTTGCGATTCATCGTAACTGCGATATGCGACCTTCCGGACAGTCAAATGAGGACATCACTTCCGGACTTACGGATAGTCATAGTGACGACGTACTGATGCTGAACGTGGCGAGCAGACGCTGCCTCGGACGGCACATTTGAGAGCGTATTCATTTATTTGACGTTGCAATCTGTGTTGATTGTTGTAAGGTACGATCGATTGTAGTACACGTTTATAATAACTCTGCCGATACAGGCCCGATTAACTGCAGCGCCATCCGAGCTGCGGCGTCGGGACGATACATTCATTGTACGGTCACATCACGCACTTATGGGCACGCCCATGGGCCCATGGGCACGCCCAGACATTTTTTTTTTTTTTTTGGCAAGGAACGGGCACCCACGTACGGGTACGTCCTAGTAGTAGTAAATTCATTCAAAAAGAACTAAAAATGTCAAGACGGGCCCCGGAAAGGTTATAGGCTAGGTATTGTTGTGGTTTTGGAATAAAGGTTAATTCCCCCTCGTAGGTAGACGCACCACAACATGAAGCCTCGCGATAGTTCAGTTATTTCTTAGTGAATGTGAGCATAGTCCTTTCCTGTGTTTAGTTTTGCGTTGAGTAGGCCAGTGAGCTTAGGTGTTCTTTTGGCGATAGCATGCCATGTGGCAAGCCTGAACAAGTCTACCGAGGCCGAAGGGAGGCACTGCAGGAGGAGTGGTCGGTAAGCACGAGCCGCCAATTGGGGCTCTCGGGGAGTGGCTAACCACGACGACCAGAGGCGGGGTTTGGAACATTCGAGGGAGACTCTGGGGCGGGGCCATAAACCCTGCTCCGAGTCCCCCCATCTCAGAAGTTCTGAGTTGAGGTCCCGATGATTTCAAACGAGAGTTCAGTTGAGTTGAGGAGAGAGGCGGCAGTTGAGATGAGTATGAGTTCAGTTGAGTTCCCGGTGAGTTCAAGGGCTGAGTTACAGTTCCCTGTGAGACGAGTTACAGTTCCCCGTGAGAGTGAGTTGGGTTGAGCTTGAGAACGCGAGTGGATCTGCAGAACGAGCGAATTGAATTGCCTATTGTACACGAACTTTCCCCGTGCCCTGCGCTCTGCACTGTATTAATCACGCGCTCGAGAGGGCGACCCACGCCGGGCCACAGATGCGCGATCTCCTCCTGCCTGCCTTCGCCTGCATATGTGCCGTGAACATCGGAGAACCACGCCGGGCGAGCTGCCCCGGGGCGCGACCGACGGCAAAGCGCGCTTGGCGCGCGAACTTCTTCTATTCTTTTCCCCGTGTGAGTGAGTGGGCCCTGTGTCTGGCATTAAGTTAAACTGGTTAAGCTTCTGTTCTGTGTCCCCTATCCTTCATCCTGGATCATTGTAAATAATAATAAATTGTGTTATTCCTTTGATTTGAACATTCCTGTCCCTTCCATCCATTGGCTTCGCATGGTACGAATAGAACCGCTCGAATTGGCTTCCATAATAAGTAACAGCACGAGTCACATGAGACACATACCGCTCTGGCGTACTCGATTAAGCGTGGCTTGTGCGAGGTTCGGTCCCCGCTTTTGTGGCAGCATGGGTTAAAGGTACATGCGAAATTGACCCAATACCCTTTTTCACGTTTGCTCTGGAAGTGGCGATTCGGCCTCGCAGACCCGAAGACCCAGAGGGGAAAAAGGGGTTTAATCCCCCCTTTATAACGGGAACGGGCTTCGGGAGATCCGCAACAGTATCGAGGCCGGTCGAGCCAGCATCGGACAGGCTGGGCCCATTTCGCAATTAAAAGCTGAGCTGAATTATCGTAGTCAATCTTCTACGGCCGTGAGTAAAAGCTGAATTATAGTAGTAAATTCATTCAAAAAGACAATAATGTCGGCACGGGCCCCAGGAAGCTTATAGGCTAGGTGGCGAGGCCGGTCGAGGCTGCTTCGGCCGGGCTGGGCCCATTTCGCAATTAAAAGCTCATCTGAATTATAGAAGTCAATCTTCTACGGCCGCGAGTAAAAGCTGAATTATAGTAGTGAATTCATTCAAAAAGAACCCAGGCAATGCCGGGTGCTTTCGGCTAGTACTCTATAATGTCAACGTGTTTATATATATATATATATATATATATTACAAAGTCATAAAAAATGAAAAGCTGAAATGTCTTGAGTAAATAGGTATTCAACCCCTTTGCTATGACACTCCAAATTCAGCTCAGGTGCATCCAATTTCCTTTGATCATCCTTGAGACATCTCTACAACTTGATTGAAGTCCACCAGTGGCCAATTCAATTGATTGAATGTGATTTAGAAAGAAACACACCTTTCTATATAAGGTTCCACATTTGACAATTCACCTGACAGCAGAAACTCAACCATGAAGTTCAATGAACTGTCCGTATAACTCCAAGATGGAATTGTGAGGAGACAGATTTGGGGAAGGGTGTAAAACAATTTCCACAGTGTTAAAAGTTCCCAAAAGCACAGTGATTATCATTAGGAACTAGAAAGGATATGGAACTACCCAGACTCTTCCTAGAGCTGTCCATCCGACCAAACTAGGCAACCGGGCAAGAACGATCTGAACGGGCAAGAACGATCTTGCCCGGTCAGGCAAGACCTGACCAAGAACCAAAACACCACTCTGACAGAACTACAGAGTACAACTAATGGATGTGGGGAAGAATGAGGGTGAGGGAAGAACACAGAGGGTGCACAATATGGATTCAGCTGCAAACTGTAAGGCAGGAGAAAAAATTCGCACCTGTGTCTGAAGGAAGCGCTTATGTTAGGCATTTTTAATGGGAAATAGGCAAAGCCTAGAAATGAACGAAACCCTTCAGAATTACCCTTTATAACCCTCTAGAATTACCCTTTAGAACCCTTTAGAATTACCCTTTATAACCCATTAAAATTACCCTTTAGAATCCTTTAGAATTATCCTTTAGAATTACCCTGTATAATTACCCTTTAGAATTACCCTTTATAACCTATTAGAATTACCCTTTAGAACCCTTTAGAATCACCCTTTGGAATTACCCTTTAGAATTACCCTTTATAACCCAATATAATTACCCTTTAGAACCTTTTAGAATCACCCTTTGGAATTACCCTTTAGAAATATCCTTTAGAACCCTTTAGAATTACCCTTTGGAATTGCACTTTATGACCCGTTAAAATTTCCCTTTGGAATCATTTAGAATTATCCTTTATAATTACCCTGTATAATTACCCATCAGAATTACCCTTTAGAACCCTTTAGAATTACCCTTTAGAACTCTTCAAAATTACATTTTAGAACCCGTTCGAATTATGTTTCAGAATTACCCTTTAGAACCCTTTAGAATTACCCTTGAGAATTTCACTTTAGAATTATCCTCTAGAATTACTCTTTAGAACCCATTATAATTACCCTTTGGAATCCTTTAGCATTAAACTCGGTGGGTTAAAGTTTTTTCTTTGTCATTTTTGACGGACGGACGACATAGCCAAATACTGAAACGACTTCATTACTTAAAAATAGCCCACCTCACGTTCATGAAGCAAAAACATGTGTAATGCTTATGTGCATAGTGCATCTGTAATACATTGTTGTTACATGGCTTGGATAATTCCAATTGCACCTTCCCCACCTCCCCCATCCCAAAGGAAGAAAATGCCAAGATGGAAAAAAAAAATGTTTTCAAACTTTATAGAATCAAACAAAACTTCCACAGGCAACTTCAAGGTGCGCTCATCAATCCCTCAAAGTTTCAGCTTTCTTGGTCAAATACTTTCATACGAGTAGATGAAACAAACAACATACTTTCCATCCATATATATAGATTTTCATGTTCTGTTCGACTTTATTAGTTGGGTTCAGGCCTAGCCGCAGTGCACTTTTGTGACTATTCGTGCCCAAAGGTGTTGTTATCACAAAGATACTTAGAGATTCTATTGTTTTGTTTAATTACCGTTTCATGTGCTAAATTAGCACACTGTTGGTGAACAAGTGAGAGGTTCTTTTGTTAATGACGTAGTTTTGTACTTTTATGGTTGCAAAATGTATAATTATTTACACATCATGCCTATGTATCACGAATGGGATAAACTCCTTTATCCTCCACTCACTCACCGCAGGCAGGTTGGTGGTCTTTCTGTCTTCCACCGACTCATCTCTTCCTTGCTCCCCCAGCTCTCTCTGTGCTCTGCCCCCCAAATATTCCTACAGGTCGCACAAGATCTGCCAGCAACCCTCTAATGGTTAAATTGCCAAAATCAAGACTCTCTGCTCACCTTCACTCTTTAATTCCTCTTTTCTCCCGCGTCTGGAACAAACTCCCTCACTCTCTTCAATCCCACTCCTCCCTCCAGGTCTTTAAAACAGCTGTTCACCACCATCTCTTATACCACATCCAAAACGTTGATCTTTTCTACCCCCGTTAATTCACCTCAGATCCACTTTTTTGAAATACCGACTTCTTTCCTGGAAGTCCTTGGTGTCCTTGTGGTTTTTTTTTTTTTTACCTCTGCCACCCCCCCCCCCCCTTCCCATGCCTCATCCCCCCAAGCCCTCTCCCTCCTACAGATCTCCCGATGTCCCTGCTCTCCATCTTGTTCTCCCGTTTCCTTTATCATATATTTTATGTTTTATGTGTCAGTTTGTCTTTTTTCTGATCAATGTGAGCTCTTACATGAGCCTCGATCTTGTATCCAAAAAAATAAATAAAATAAAGGCGCCTCTTCTACTTCTGGTGCAGACGCAAGAAGATACATAGTGCACCTGTTTCAGTCCTTGACAAGGAAACATGGTGTGAGATGCAAGTTAGGACAAATCATCCAAATGGAAGCATATGTGAGTGCAATGACTAATGATGGTGGGTCATCAGAAATAATTGCAGCTTTAAAGATGTACGGAAGAGCTGCGTTCTTCCTAAAATCTGCAGTTGCAGCAAATAAGGTGATCGAGGAAGGCATTGTTGTCGAAGGCTTATTTGTCCAAGTAGAGCCGCTTTCGAGCCTTGGTACATGGATCATCCTATTTAACATACCTCCTTTTATTTGCCGATCATGTAACTGTTCCATTCTTGGAAAGATTGGGATTGCTAAGTCCACTCATGAGGCCCGTGCCTCTAGGATGCCGAAGCCTGCCCTATTGGCTTGAACAAGTGGAAGAGACTATTCCTCTGGTGACAGATCATGAATGTGATTGGCTGCCAAATGCAGCTAGAGGCCTGCCAAAGAGTGATCAGAAAGATAAAGCATCCATTACCAAACCCAGTATTGTCATGAATCCAGACTCTGTGGCTCCTCCTGACTTGGCAGAGTCAAAGGAAACTGGTGTCTGTTATGAAGATGATACGTTCCGACGCACAAATAACAACTATAATGAAGCTGAGAGTAAACTGGTGGTTGGTGCACCTGCTGTGACATTTCTGCAAGAAATGAACACCACTGAAGGTTTAAATGAATCAGCAGAGTCCTTCATTGTTGAAACAAACACACAAGAGGAACCAACCATACAAGCGTTTAAGGCATCACCTGTACTGACTGAGGTCCCGAGTGTTGCCTCTGCGGCCGCATATGTGCAGAGAGGAAAGTCGACAAGCACACCTCACCAAAAGCACCTCGGAGGGATGAACTCCTTGTCCCCTTAAATGTGGCATCTTCAAATCATACAGCTTTAACTAGTGGGGTAGAAATGATTGCATAAGTAATACTGATGGTGGAGGTTTCATCTGTGTTGCCAGAAAGCCTGTGATAAGTCTGTTTAAGTAACAACGAGGTAGAAGTGTTGGCCCACAGTGAAGACATGCTAAAGGGTAGAGACTATAAGCTCCCAGACAGTGAAGATGAAGGGAGCTTTGATGACTGGGAGGGAGATCAAGGAGTGATGATGAGCTTGAGTCAGATCTGTCTTCAGGGCATCATTCTTGTATTTCTGGCTATATGAGATATTAGAGTTCTCGGGGAAAAAAAGTTCACACAGTTGGAATGAAGTTTAAACTGCTTTATTATAATTTATCTGTGCATTCCCTCGATGCACTGAGAAGAGAAGGACACAAAAGCCTTCAGGCTCAGCTGAACAGGTCCAACGAAGGAAGTTTCTTTCAAACTTGTTGAGCTGTGGGTCTAGCATGAATTGGCTTAGGATTTTCTTCTTTGTAAAGCATCGAACTCTAATATATATTGAATTGACATAGGTGGGAAAGTTACGCGCCCAGACCAGGAATCGAACCCAAGTCCTCTGGTGAAACGTACCAGTGCTCTTCTACCATCTGAGCTATCTGGCTGACCCTCACTGAGTATGCAATTTTCCAACACATAGAATTGCCACTCTCTTTCTGTCTGCTTCCGGGGAACTCGCTGCCAACCATAGGAGCACCAACGGCCTGAACACGAGAGAGTCTAATATACACACACATATATATATATATATATATATATATATATATATATATATATATATATATATATATATGTGTGTACAATGAGGCAATAGGCTTTTGTCTGAGATCAATGAACATTAATGGGTGTAAAGATGCGTTCTGGGTGCATCAGGTATTGTCCTTTTGTCTGAAGGAAAAATTTGGAGGAGCCTTTCTACAGGAATCCCACACAACTCAAGAGATTGGCATTAACAGAGACAGAGCAGTGAGTCTGTTTAAGTAACAACGAGGAAGAAGTGTTGGCCCACAGTGAAGACATGCTAAAGGGTAGAGACTATAAGCTCCCAGACAGTGAAGATGAAGGGAGCTTTGATGACTGGGAGGGAGATGTCTCACCGCTCACCTTGCCTTCGCTCTTTCACGAGCCTCGATCTTGTATACAAAAAAAAAAAAAAAAAAAAAAACCAATGGCAGAGATTGGCAAATTGGATCAGTCACTTAATGGATGCATTCTGCTGAGCTCTTCTCATCAGTTTTTCAACCTGATATACTTGTTATCTCCGCCACCAAAAGTGGATGGAGGTTATGTTTTCACCCCTGTTTGTCTGTTTGTCTGTCTGTTTGTGAACAAAAGATCTCAAAAAGTTTTGAACGGATTCGGACGAAGTTGGCAGAGACGTAGCGTATGTCACAAGGACGAAATGATTAGATTTTGGTGAAGATTCGGATCCGGCTACGAGAATTTTTTATGTGATTCTTCGCCATTGGTAGATAAGGCCAAAAACTATACATTGCAGGATATCTCAAAAAGTTATGGATGGATTTGGAGGAAACGTGGTGGACAGGTTGTGTGTGTGACAAGAAAGAATGGATTCGATTTTGGTGAAGATCTGAATATGGATTCGGATATGAGAATTATTTAATATTTTAAGTGATTCTTCACCATTGTGATATGGCCAACCAGGTGGAGATATGCTCTCTACTGAGTGCCGTTCGAGTTGTAAATGAGGTCAGTTCAGGCCGTTTGGTACATGTGAAAATACAGTTAAAATATGTTGTTATTAACTTGGTGAATGTTTATGCGTCATGTGTTGGAGCTGCAAGAGTGCGTTTCTTCGACCACATGTGAAAATGTATGCTCACCTTGCCTGGCGAAGAATGTGTAATTCTTGGAGGGGTTCTTAACTCAGTCCTGAGGTCTCACTCAGTCCCTCCTTTGATCAAGTGGGTCAAGAGACGTACAGTCCTTCTTCTAAAGTGTTACAAAAAGTGATACTGATGTTGAACTGAGAGGCATTTGGTGTATACAGCACCCAACAGGCACATCGTTTACGTACATTAGTATCAGTGGTGGCCATATCTCGCATTCCCGATTAGACAGAATCTATTTGTCTCATCGTTGGTGCAGGAATGTCAGTGGCTGCGGTATCGGATTTACACATTTTACAGATCATAATCTGGCCTGGATAAAGCTTTCTCTGGCAGAGACAATGCGTGGTACTGTATTTTGCCACTTCTCCAATTCCTTAGTTCAGGATGAAGCTTTTCCTTCAGTTTTTCATGACTTTTGGCAATTTTGGCAGAACAGAAAAGGAGATTTCTGCTTGCTTGGACTCTGGTGGGATGTGGGTAAGATACGGCTGAAATTGTTGTGGCAGGAATATTCATATAGAATGAGTAAAACACTTGGGTAAGAGATCAGCAAGCTTGAAGAGGAACTGTTGCATCTCAAGTGACAAGTGACAGCACTTACCCCTGTTGAATTGCATATTTATGAAGAAAAGCAGAACACCCTGAAAGCATGAAGCAGTGTGAAGACCAATAAACATATCTGCTCTCTCATCTGCAGTTACCTTTTGAAGTTAAATATACCCTGATTTATCTCAAAGCTTTGGAAAAGCGCAAAGTTCTATTTAAATCTGTATCCAGTGTTCTGACAGAAGATGGTTCTTTGCTCAATGCTTGTAGAAATGCTCATCAACTCATTTGAGCCTTTTATGCTCAACTGTACTCAGGGAAGAGCATGGATACTAATGATTGTGGCACTTTATGGAATAGCCTCTTTGTGGCTACACCAACTTATTTGTCTCTGGATGAAATAACAACTGCTCTCCATAGTCTGTTGCTCGATAAGTCCCCTGGAGTTGATGTTCTGTTTTGCGGTGCAACATAGCTTTGCATGCCTGAAAACTTTATTATACTCATGTATGACTTCAAAGTTTAAGATGGCACAATGTTCCCAAAGTACTGAAAAGTTTAATGAAATATGGACTACAAATTATACACTTTGCAGTATCTCCCCACAAAGTTTGCTTTTACTTCTCTAACGATAACTTTTATTTGGTTTCAGTCTTTCTCCCTCCTTATCTGTCTTTGTAGTGCTTTCTCTTTAAAATAATCTGCCTTGTCAACTGCAGTTCTAACCATGGCCGTTCTAACCAAAACTTATGTCTGCCTGAACTTTTCTGCAAACTGACAGCAAACCTCTGAACAAAAGCACTACTACTACTTTTTGAATGACCTCAATTAGGTTGGTCGACCAGAAAACATTTTTGCACCAAGTATGTCACAAACCAGCCAGCAAGGCCTGATGTTCAACTGAAGGGGGTGAAAATTTGTAATTTGTTCAAGGTGTCCGCAATAACTCTCCTAATCATTACAAAAGACACCATACAACCTTTTTAAATGTTTACCAACAACCTGAACTGACAGTCGGGTCCTTGGGTAGACAGTGTACACATTGGCACATCATCCTATAGGTAAAATATCAAGGTGACATTTTATAACTGGGTCGAGATTCTAACCCAGGCTTGTCAGCCTCAAAGGGAGTATCGACATACCTCTCAGCTTTCCTCCTAACCAAAGAGCTAGAAAAGGATTACAAGAATGTTCAGGTTTTATAACCTCTTTTTGTCTTTTGTAGCATAACATCAAACTGTGCAAAAAAATGTTAACCAAAAGTATAAGAGTTTAACGTTGTACATATTTGAATGATTTGAGATGTGTTGGCTTGCTTGAAAGATTCTCGCTTCAACACAGAAGACTCCAACTGATGTTTACTTTTCAACATTCTACTTACGTACTGTATGTCGTCACATACGTATTTAAAGTTGTTTTTTTCCAATCAATATTTTCATTTTCGTAAACATATAATTCCACTTTTCAAGCTGCTAAACATCTACCACAAAATATGGACGAGTAACAATATTAACAAAAAACGTGAACTTTTTTTGCCCTCCATTGAGAATACTTGTACACAAGGCCGGCCCCAGACGTTTGCCGTTACATTTACTATGAGTCAAAAACTAAGAGACAGAGTCGACACAAAGTAAAATTGTTTTCAGAGAATGTATTTAGAAAAAACAATCGATAAATAAATATTACATTGATAACTGAATAAACAACAGGAAGCAGGATTTATGGTTCAAAATAATTATTTGCATCAAATACTGATTCAAAAGGAGCACTGGTTACGCTGTACTCTTTCAAATACCCAAAAGTAACTCAGCCTTTATTTCTACAGGCAATAAAACAATGCCGTCCACAAAGGAAATACAAAGTGAGAAATTAACCTGGCACATTGTGATTGTTATTTTTATTTGATAATAGTTACCTATGTACAAACATCTTTTCACTTAAAAAATCTCAAGGTCTCACAATCGGTGGTGGTGGTGGTCGTGGTGGTGGTGGATTGTTATCTCCACCACTGAAGGTTGATAAAGGTTATGTTTTCACCCATGTCTGTTTGTTGTCGGTCTGTCTGTCTATGAGCAGGATGTCCCAAAAAGTTATGGATGGATTCTGACGAAATTTGGTGGGCAAGTTGGGTGTGTGTCAAGGTCGAATTGAATAGATTTTGGTAAAGGTCCGGATCTAGATCCAGATGCAACAATTTTTAAGTGATTCTTCACCGTTGAGAGATATTGCTAACAACGATATACAGCATGATATCTCAAAAAGTTATCGACAGATTTGGATAAAACGTGGTGGACAAGTTGGGTGTGTCAAGGTCGAATTGATTCGATTTTGGTAAAGGTCCGGATCTAGATCCGGATGCAACAATTTTTAAGTGATTCTTCACCGTTGAGAGATATTGCTAACAACGATATACAGCATGATATCTCAAAAAGTTATCGACAGATTTGGATAAAACTTGGTGGACAGGTTGAGTGTGTGGCAAGGACTTGATTTTGGTGAAGACCCATCCAGATCTGGATACAATAATTTTAAAGTGATTCTTCGCCATTGAGAGATGGGGCCAAAAATGATACCGAGCATGATATTTCAAAAAGTTATGGATGGAATATGACAAAACTTGATGTAGTAATTGGTTAGGTGACAAGAACAAGACGATTCAATTTTGGTTCAAGTCCGAATCCAGATCCGGCCTATCAGTGGGATAAAAAACATATACTGTTCAGCCTGGCGGAGGTATGCGCAGTTCTTGCTTTCTTTCATTTGGATAGTTTTCATTACAATCGTTATTATTCAACCAGCAAAGTGAACCGTCATGAACAAGGTTTCATTCTTTGGATATGGATAAACATTTTGTGAAAATTACTAACAAAGATTTTTTTTCAATGTTATTTGTTACATTCACCATCACAACCTCCTCTGCTGCACCTTTGATGAAACAGATAACCTCTAATACTTGATCAGTCATAGTGGGTTTGTTTTGCTTTGTTTTTTTTAAATCAGGATTTTACAACCAGGGCTCAAATGTTATTGAGATGATGAGGATGTGAGCTCCCTCTTCAGACTTCCTTCCTTAAAAAATAACAAGTTCTCAAACTGAATGCTGGATCTCAAAATAGATCCTGTTGCCTTCTCTGTGGAATGAAAGAGGACCAGTTTTTAGAGCATCTGTCGCAATGACGATGCCATTACCAGGCAGTCACAGTTTGTGCCTTGAGAAGAGTGTCTTCCCGATGTTTGGTTTTCTCCAACTCTTCTTCAACATCGTAGTCACGTTCTCGTCTACACCTAGAGGTAAAACACAGAAGAATGACAGATCAAATAAAGCAATGTAGAATGAGAATATTGCCATCCCAAATATATATGTCAACCATGTTCAAACAGAACTCATCAAAGTGTTTTTTGAAGATTTATAGATGTAGAGGAGATTGTGATAAACAGCAGAGTCTTGTTTCTCACATTTGTATGCAAGTAGATTTCATGATATGTTAAAAGTGTTGAGCCTGTGTCTGTGGAAGTTGAGGAATATCAAGTTTCTCTAAAATCCATACCTTGTGGCTAACAACACCACGACAGCCAGCAAGAGGCTGAGAGCGGAAAGTGCGATGGCAGTGAGCGATAGAGTTTTGGAATCACTTTGCATATTTGTCTTAATTCTGAATGGGATCCTTTCATCACAACGTTCACCTTTGAAGTTTTTTTGACACCTGCAATAAAATACATCCTTAAATTATGATTGAAGTCCACCATTTGTAAAACACAATACTATGATCTGAAAGACAAAAAGATATGCTCATAAAGGTTTCTGCAGATGCAAAAATGGCCGGTATTTCACATTTCTCTCTCACACCTCTCATATATCTCATGCATTGTCCTTTCTTTCCTCTATCTTTCTCCTCATATGAGAGGATATTGAAGAGGTAGCGTGTTTACCTTTGAGTTGTACAGTCTGGGTTTGATTCTCACCTCGACTGTCAACTGTCAAATTGGTGCTACACAGGTAGAGTGTTGCATGAATACGCATCCATCCCTTGTGCAGAGGTTAAGCTGAGTGTCCCTTCAGCTACCATTAATTTTTAGATGTTAAAGATTCCCTTTTAATGAAGAATATAGTGAGGTACCGCTCGCATCCAGTCTCCCAATTTCCTGCACTGATCTATAGGAGACACTGCATTGGTGGCACAATACATATATATATATATATATATATATATATATATATATATATATATATATATATATATATATATATATATACAGTGGTACCTCGGCTTACGAGTGCCCCAACGTACGAGTTTTTCGGGATACGAGCCGTCGCTCGGGCGGTTTGTTGCTTTGGGATACGAGCCGAGATCCGATGTACGAGCTCAAAAAATTTATTTTTTTGAATTTTCCGGTTGTGGCTTCCGGTTCCGGTCACGCGGTTATCTTGCCGTGAAAGCATCTCTGCTTGGATATAAAACACGCAATCGTCGAAATACATGAGCGAGGAATCTCCTTGCTCCAGCCGGTGACGTCATCGGCGGGGATCCCCGCCTCCAGAGTGGCTGGTCACGTGACCGCCAAAGCGTGTCGCGCGTGCGGGTATAATGAGCTACACCTGTGGATCACGTGACCACGGAAGCACGCCTCGCTTGAGAGGCATGGCTTTCGGTTTGCGTTTTGCTTTATAAGGCGCGATAAATGGGCTTTTGAGTGTTAGCGGTTCATGGCGGTTCATGGCGGTTGACGGTTCATGACGGTTCATGACGGTTCATGGCGTTGACGGTCAAAAACCCATTACATCAATTTTACCAGGCACTGTACAGTAAGTACAGTGGACACCAAATGCACGGTGGAAGGCTAGAAGTAGAAGATCGTCCAAGACAAGTGAGAATAAGCCATACTTTGGAGGAGATGACGTCATTCGCTGGTCCGATAACCAAAGATGTGGTATAAAAAACCAGGTGAGCTAACAATGCAGCAATGAAGGAATTCGGCCAAGGCACCGGCACACAACGACCTACCTACATCGAAAGACTCAATGCCAATGGTGACAGAAGCCAAGACGGCCGGCTTAAACACCGCCGAAAGACCACGGTGTACCAACTTACGATGCAGAACATCTTGCACTTAATATGATGACAACAGGTGCCATGCTCTGACGTACCATTACAGGTACAGGTACAGTACACGTGAGCACAGAGCAAAAGTTCACTGAAACCGAGATTAAGAAAAAACACCTCGTGGTCCGTGCTCGATATCCGAGTTTCAATCTTTTCAAACACATGATGCTCTCGGTCACGGTATCTCCTGCGAGCTGCTTCTCCTTCAACCACACAAACAACAACTTCTCCATATCTTCATGGATAGAGGTCCGGAGCTTTGAAATAATCGTAACGCCCTTGGCTGGCGTTATAGCCTTTATGGACTCCTTCTGCTTCAAAATCGTACATATCGTAGAAGGAGTACGATCGTACTGCCTCGCCAAGTTGACAACACGCACACCTCACCTGGCATGCTCTTCTCCTCTGCTTAATAAAACCAGTTTATTTCTTTACATTCTCTTGTATTATGTACAGTATATACGAGGTCGTGCTTGTTTATACATTATTTGTTATTTATAAAGTACATTTTTGTTATTTAAAAGCACCTAACAAAAAAAATTGGTGTTTTTTTTTTGAGGCTGGAACGGATTAATAGCATTTCAATGCATTTGAATGGGAAAATTTGCTTTGACTTACGAGCGATTTGGCTTACGAGCTCCGTCACGGAACGGATTAAACTCGTAAGCCGAGGTACCACTGTATATATATTGTCACGTCTGTGGCTCCAGTGAACACAGAAACCTCAGCACCAAGACATTAGTCTCAAGAAATCGACCAAACGATCTTTTATTGCACTGCCTTCAATTCATTGATTCTAACTTCTCCAAGGAGCATTTAATTGGGCCGAAAAAACGGAGGCAAACACACACAAAAATGGGTGGCTGAAACCTGTTTTCTTACCTTTTAAAGGATTTATTTGTAAAGAAAACATGGAAGAGGTTAACAAGACGCTATAAACAAAAACAGAATGAATCAACCGAGTCAAATGGACACAAAGAGGTAAATGGTAATATGCAAACGTATGTACAATGATTTGAAATAAAGCGATTCCTAACCCACTAGGCATCACAGATCACAGTCATGCAACAAAAGAATTATATGTGAGACTTCCCTTTCTCTGATGTGCAGGGTGTAAGCTAGACTCATATATATATATATATATATATATATATATATATATATATATATATATATATATATATAGACTGTATATGTATATATATAAATATATATATATATAGACTGTATATATATATATATATGTATATATATATATGTATATATATATATATATATATATATATGTATATATATATATATGTATATATGTATATGTATATATATATATATACAGTCTATCTATCCCGATATATATATAAATATATACAGTCTCCTATCTATCCCGACCTTTACGACCCTTCCTCCTCCTATATATACAGGAGATCGGGGCAGCGCTCGTCACGCTGTTATGTTCGTTGATTATTATCCCCGCCGATCGCACTGCACCCCCTGGTTTTGGTTTGCACTGGTGGGAACGATGGTCTGTGTGGCAGACAGGCTGTTGGTTCCTTGCGGGTTATGCGGTATTTACCGTGTGAGACATAATTCGTGGCTGGTGCTCACCATTAAAGCTAGGAGGTGCCTTGATCATATATATATATACATATATATATATATATATATATATATATATATATATATATATATATATATATATATATATATATATATATACATACATACATACATACATACATACATATATATATATATATATATATATATATATATATATATATATATAAATATATATATATATATATGTAAACAGTATGTATCAACATGCCTAATCTTTCAGGATCCAAATTTTACTTCAAAGCCTCTGGGAAAATGGACTTCATGTCAGCATTTGTGGCGTGGAAGAATTTGATTTATTCATCGCACATAAGAATGAAATTTAAGAGTGCTAAGTTTTACTTAACAAGTTTTAACAAGAAAATTTTTCAAGAGGTAGAATGTTCCACCCCTACTGTTCTCAAGTCAACAAACACAAGTAACCTCAACCCCCTTTCCAAATACTCCACCCCCCCCCCCCCATCCCTTATTCTACGTTCCAAGGGGTCTTCACTATCCTCGAAATGTTTGGTTCAGGTCAATTAAAGCAGTTAAAAAGATTCCAAACTTCCCCCTCTTCCAAACCTGATTTTTTTTTTGGCATTAGACCTCTGTGTGGCCTACATTATCACTAAAAGTTTGCAGGTCATCACGTAGGCCATTACAGAGACCCTCCTACCTCCCACCCTCCATGCCAAATCCCAATATATTGAAGAAACTATAAAAGGTTATAATTGTATTTTCTTCCCATAAATCCCCCATGAGGCCTCCATTATGCAGCCACGTTTCATAGCACTAGGGCTAACGTGAATAGCCGGACCCAGATTTTGAGAACCCCCTCTTCCCTCCTCTCCCACACCACCTCCCTCCCCGATAATTACTACTCCACCCCCAACCCATGTTTTACTCCCCATTGTCCCCCATTATGTAGTAAATTTAGTTGCGATCACGCAAGCCATCACTAATATCTTCCCCGCCCCTCCCTCCCCCCTCCCCCCCCCCCATCACACTTGACACTCCCCATGAGGCCCCATTGTATCTGCCAAGTTTTGTGGCCGACAATATTCTCTTCTCAAGACATACAAGATATAAGGAAAAGGACAGACAGACAGACAGAAAAATAGAGTGTGACAATAAGGGCAGCTTTGCGTTTGCGTCAGATTTTCCTGATGTGAGACTTGTTTGCAAACATGTCACAGGTGGACCAATAACTAGTTTATAAATCCACCATTAGCCCTCCAGAATTTTCTTGTTTCCTTCTAACGGTTACAGTGGTTTTATGTGGAAGATATAAGTCCTTCCATGGATTCCAAAACAACATAAATAAACACATTGCTGACAATAACCAGAGCAAACAGCCTGCCAGGTAGAACGATGACGTCATTATAATTAAGCCACACCCACAGCAAAACGTGTCAGCTTTTGGATTGTATACTCACAAGCAACTTGCCATTTTCACCTTCCTCCTGTATATGCACGTTCCGTTAACACAGTAATCTTTGAATTCTTCTTGGCATTTTGATTTTCTTTTAGGCTCCTTTTTTCTCTTTCCCCCATTCTTCCTCTCTTTACGACCCTTCCTCCTCCTCCTCCTCTTCTTATTCTTCCCCTTCTCTGGCTTGGGCTCCTCTTCTTGTCTGGCCTGCAATGCCTGCACAGGAGCAATGGGGTACTCGGTGGCTAACAGCATTCCTTCATCCTCGGTCACTGTGGTCACGAGAAATCCATTTTCTCCTTCTGCGCTGCCTTGTTCAAGCATGTCTTCTTCGAGGTCCGTGCTAGTTTCCAGGGCAGCCTCTGTGCTTTGCATATCCGCTGGAATGATCAGCACTACATGTCCACAGGGAAGGGTTGGGTACAGGTGAGAAGGAGGAAAGCATTCACTTTATTTCTTTGAAGTTCATACAGTACTGCAACTTTTTTTTTTGTCCACCAAGTTCCTCATACATGGCCATTCAAGAAAAGAGTGGTACAAATACAGTATATCAAGGGTAATCCTCATTGAAGCACCATTGTAATAAGGAAAAACATATAACCATCCAGAATAAAAAATACTACAACTGCAGAAATGAGGATTATTAATATTGACTTGAACTTAGCCATGACATTTTAACCTGTGCTTTCAAAATGCATTCGATATCAGAGTCAAAAGAAAATCGTGACTTTCAAAACAGAATGTACAGAAGAGATTTTTGAGTTTTTACATTCTGAAAACTTCATAAAATAAAAGTTCCAGCGAACACGACTCATGGTTCGACCTCGAAAGCTCACCTCCCATGACAAGTGGTATGAGCACAGACCAAGAGAGCTTCATTGCGACACGTGTAAAATTCTGCAGAGGTTTGACAAGGTTTCTGTCGCCTCCCGCAGTGTGCCCAGTACAGCTGCTCCGTGATTGTTACCGAGAGTCGGAGCTTTAAAGGCGCAGCCAGGTCGCAGGGGTGGAGGTGAAGGCATCGGTACAGGGAGGGGTCATGTATTGTTCCGGGGGAAACACTGACGTGACTACCCGGCAGAAGCAACTGGGCCTGGCTATTTATCCCGCCCACGTCATTCTTAACGTTCCTAATAAACATATATTGTCGCCTGCACATCTCAAGTTGTCTAGATATTTTCCATCAGAAAGGCAAATCACTCGCAAAGTCAGGACACTGGTAGAACAATGTTATGGTCACTGAACTAGCGCTTAAGAAGTTATGGATTTGAATCTTGCAGAAGAAAACAGTAAAAAAAAAAAAAAAAAAGTTTTTTTTATCTAGTCTTGTGAAAAAAACTGAGCTCCTCTCACAGAATTGCCTTGTCATTATTGATGGTTTTCAGGTAGGCGGTCAACCTACCTGTCCCCACCAGGTCTGCTCTGCATGGAACCCCAGTCCACACTTTTTGTGTTTGACTTTTAATCCACCAGGCAACTTGGATGCTGACATTCCTCCTAGTACAGTGGTTCCAAACCTTTTTTCTGTCGTTTCCCCCTTCAACCAATTCAACCATCCGGATTTCCCCCCACCCTCCCCCCTTATATATATATGAACAAGGGAAAAAGTAGCCAAAACACAAAATTTATTCGCTTAATAACATAAATAACATAATAAATAACACAAAAATATAGCAACACACACACTCCTGCACACATACAAACCTACACACACACACAGAGACACATACACACTCACACATATAAATTTTATTTAAAAAATTTATTCTACTGTATATAAATTTTTATTTACCGACGATGTTATAAATGTTTATGTTAAGGAAAAAGTCGAAGAACAAAACAATTAAAGATTTGAGATTTATTCACTAAAGCACAATATTACACGAATGCTAATATTGTATTTCCCTTGGAATAAGTTTCCCCCCTGGAATCCTAAAATTTCCCCCCAGGGGAAATTTCCCCCAGGTTGGGAAATGCTGTCCTAGTAAAATAATATATATTCCTCCTTGTAATAATATTAGTAATAATAATAACAATAATATTAGTAATAGTAATAATTCCTCCTGGTAATAAAAAGAGGATGACAGGTATGGTACATTCCCAGTATAATAACAGCGTGACAGCCTTCTGAAATAGCAGGGGGACAGGTTATACACTCTGGTCTGGAATCACATCCAGACTAGCAGATCAAAGACGAGTATGTCACTTGTAAATTATCCTGACATCCTCTGTCACATATTGTAGCAACCAGGGCTGTCAGGATGGCCTGGAGGTACGCACACCGTTTAGTTTAGAGGTAAGCCGTCTAGCCTGGGTCTGAATCTTGGCCCAGCTATAAACTGTTCTCCTGACGTTTCACACGCAAGGTGATTCATCAATGTGTGTGCCGTCCCTCGGTTGGACGGTTGGAAGTTAAACTGGGCCTCCCATCTACAGGCATTTGTTGGTGGACATTTAAGACCCCACCGTGTCCTTTGAGAGTAGACGAATAGACGAGATATCGCCGGCACTATGAACAAATTCCAAATTCCTGCCCTAAAATATACAGGGGCCACCGCAACAGCAGCACAGGCAATGATGCAAACCACCAGCCACAGGTTGCACACAAAATGAATAGCAACCAGAATATTGGTGCTGCTATTGATCTTAATCGGAGACTTGGATTGAAGTTTGAGATCTTTGTCGGCGAGGGCATGGTTTTTCGAAGCTGCACACGCTCTCCATGCTTTCGAAGTTAAGTAATTGTTCACAATTGTATTTTTGTCGAAACTGCATTTATCTTTCGGTGTGTGTACCTATAGTGTGTCCCGGGGAAGATTCTTGGTGTTAATCTTTCATACCTGTATAAAAAATCGTGGGCTATTTTGTGCCGCGTTTTTTGCGGCCGAGTACTTTGTTTCCTACCTTGAGGCTTTTTTTCATTCAGCGGTCGATTGTGGTTCATTTACTTTCGTTCTCAGTTTTTCCCAGTCTTTTCACCCCATTCTTCCTTGTTTAAAATCTCAACAAAAAAAAAACATTTCCTTCTTTGTTCTTATTCATTGTTCTTATTCGTTTATTCGTTGTTCTTATTCGTTTATTCGTTGTTCTTATTCGTTCATTCGCTCTTCGACCATGTGTTTCACCCCCATTTCCCCAGATAGTTTTCACTGTTCAATTTTAAAATGTTTGAACTTTCCCCTGAAGTGATGTATTCTGTCGTATATTATAACACTTTTTTCTTCTTCTTCTTTAAAAGGTTGCTTTCGACTTGCTCACCAAATCTGTTCATTCCAAAAAAAAATTCCATCTCTTACAGTGCCTCTTTCATACATTCTCTAAAGTCAACTGCAGTCCACCCCCCCCACCCCCCTCCAGCGTCCTTAAATGTATCTTTGACTCGAAAGTCACAAGAAACTCATTTTGCAATAAATGTTCGTTTCCCATTGATCGTACACTTTCTAAAATCCAAACTCTCTCCTCCCCTCCAAATCTTCCCCATCACCCATCCCTTTCAAGTCTCCCCCCTTGCCCCTCCCCTCCAAATCTTCCCCATCACCCATCCCTTTCAAGTCTCCCCCCTTGCCCCTCCCCTCCAAATCTTCCCCATCACCCATCCCTTTCAAATCCCCCCCCTTGCCCCTTCCCTCCTAAACTCCCCCCTAACCCCTACCCTCATAAACTCCCCCCTCACCCCTCCCCTTCAAATCTCCCCATCCTCATTTTTTCTCCATTTCCCTCCTCTCACCCCTCCTCAAAGCATCCTCCCCGCTTCTTACCCCTTCCAACTCTCACCTCCATCTCCTCCAACCTTCTGCCTCACTCTGCCCCCCCCCCCCTCAAATAACACCTCACTGTGCCTCACCCAATCACCATCAAACCTTTTGTCCTCCCCATCCTTCCCTTTCTCCTCGCTATTCGGAAATCTCTGACACACTTTCAACAGCTCTCCCTACCTCTTCCTCCTCTTCCACATCTTACCCTACCCCTCCCTCCCCACCCCCCCCCCCCCCCCCGTTCTGTATCCGATGCTCCCCCTTCCTCTTCATTAAGAGTATGGACCTCAAACATCCGGGGCCTTCGCTCAAACTTGACTGATCTCTCCAAAAAGGCTGCTTCTGACAAACCAGACTTGATCTGCTGAACAGAAACTTTCCTCCTTCATGATGTCTCTGATTCCTTAATATCTCTCCCGGGTTACTCCCTCCTCCGGTATGATAGACCTGAGCCTCGTCCTGGAGGTGGGGTTGCTATCTTTATCAAAAACCCTCTTCCTCACTCGCTCTGCAATGCCCTCTCTCCACCTCACCCCCAGGAGTACCTCTGGCTACGGCTTCCTCTCCGCTCCCACCTTTTGTTCATATGTGTTTTGTATCGTCCTCCAAACAGTGATGACTGAATTTACATTTCGCTGCCTGACAACATGGACCAACTTCTATCAACTCATCCCAACTCTCTCTTCCTCATATGTGGTGATTTCAATTGTCACCATGCCAGTTGGCTGGGTGTGGGTACTTCTCTCAAAAGCCATGACTCCTCAGCAAAGGACTTCTGCGACTCACTGGAACTGACACAATCTGTCAAATTCCGGACCTGGATCTCAGGCAACGGAGCATCTTCTCTTCTAGACTTGGTTATGACTAACTTCCCTGCAAATGTCTGCTGCTCTTCTTCTGCTCCAATCGGCTCATCTGATCATGTGCTTGTTAAAGTGGACATCTCTCTGACCATTCTCAGAGAGCCTCCTCAGCGTTGAAGAGTCTGGCATTTCACTCAGGCCAACTGGCACGGTCTTCAAGCAGCCATCAATCATCTGGACTGGTCTCCCATCTCTACCGCCTCTGACATCAACTCATCCTGGGAACTCTTCCAAAGTAAATTGCTCTCTCTCATGCACAGATTTATCCCATCTCGCCTTCAGTTTTCATACCCTTCCTCCCGTCCATGGTACACGTAATCTTGTGGTGTGGCAGTTTCCCAGAAACAACTTGCCTTCGCCTTCTGGAAAGCAAATCCAAAGGAAGGAAACCTCATTTCCTTTCACAAAGCCCGAAACAAGTGTGTGTCCACCCTCAGGAGAGCCAGGAAATAATATCTCTCCACTCTCAAGACCGAACTCTCAAACCTGTCTCCCTCTTCCAAATCCTGGTGGCTTCTGTTCAAATCCGTTTCTGGTGTTAGTTCCACCTCCTTCCCCTCCCTTCCCTCAAACGGCTACACAGCTGACTCCGCACGTGAAAAAGCTGAATGCCTCAACTCTGTGTTTGCCTCTAAATCTTGTGTCCCAAACCCATCCCTCTCTGTACCCACCGTACCCAGTCGTACCCAGCTGTTCCTGGACGGTGTGTCCTTTCCTCCTGACAAGGTGGAAAAGTTTCTGTCAACCCTCGACTCTGATTCTGCAACCGGACCTGACGGCATCAGCCCATGGGGCCTAAAATCCTGCTCCGCCGTTCTTTCACTCCCTCTCTCTGTTCTCTTCACCCTCTCTTTTGCTCAAGGTCAACTGCCATCAGCTTGGAAAGCGGCCAACATCACCGCTTTACACAAAAAAGGTAAAGCAGATCCTTGCAACGACAGACCAATCAGCCTTCTCCCAATTATCAGCAAAGTCATGGAATACATCATTGCTTCGGATATCAAATCTTTCCTCATCTCAAATGGCTTGATCTCTGATCATCAATTTGGTTTCAGACCAGGTCACTCTACTCTAGACATGCTGCTTCTGCTGTCCCAACAATGGATGGAGGTCCTCAATGCCAAACAGGAAATTAGAGCTGTCTCCCTGGACATATCACATGCCTTTGATATGGTCTGGCACCCCGCTCTGCTCACCAAACTCTCCTCCTATGGTATCCATGGAAATCTCCACGCTTGGCTTGCGGACTTCCTCTCTAGTCGTAGTCAACATGTGGCCCTGAATGGGTTTCTCTCATCTCCCCTTCCTGTTCAGGCTGGAGTTCCCCAAGGCAGTGTTCTGGGCCCTGTACTTTTTCTGGTCTTCATCAATGGTCTCTCTGACTCTCTTGAAAATCCTCTCTATCTCTTTGCTGATGACTCCACTCTCTGCCACTTCATTCCTCATCCCTCAGATCGGCAGTCTGCAGCCTCCTCACTCTCTGCAGACCTGGACAAAATCACAGACTGGTCAAACAAGTGTGACATGTCTTTCAATCCTGACAAATCTCACACGCTTAGTATGTCTCTCCGAAAAGACCGACTGGACAACCCTCCCATCCACTTTCTGAATAATCCTCTCCAAGAAGTTATGTCACTCAAGCTGTTTGGTATCACTATCTGCCATGATCTTTCCTGGGAAAACCACATTTCAAATCTGGCCTCCAAAGCCAGTCGCCGACTGGGCATCCTCCGTCGTGCGAAGTCCTTCCTTGCCACACCTGAGCTCCTCACCACATACAAGGCTTTCATCCGCAGCTCAATGAAATACTGTTCTCCCCTCTGGCCCGATGCTCCAGCCTCATACCTAGCTCGGCTTCACGCTGTTGAAACCGAAGCTTTCAGAATCATTGGATCTCCCGCGATGAAGCTAACTCCGAGGGCCTTTCACTTACTCACCGCAGACAGGTTGGTGGGCTCTCTGTCTTCTACCGACTCCTCTCCGGCCTTGCTCCCACAGCTCTCTCTGGGCTCTGTCCCCCAAATATTCCTGCAGGTCGCACAAGATCTGCCTGCAACCCTCTTATGGTTAAACTGCCAAAATCAAGACTCTCTGCTCACCTTCACTCCTTCATTCCTCTTTTCTCCCACCTCTGGAACAAACTCCCTCACTCTCTTCAATCCCACTCCTCCCTTCAGGTCTTTAAAACAGCTGTTCACCACCATCTCTTATCTTCCCCCATCCAAAACCTTGATCTTTTGTAACCCCACGAATTTCACCCCAGATTCACCTTTTTGAAATACCAACTTCCTTCCTGGAAATCCTTGCAGTGTCGTTGTGTTTTATACTTCTCCCACCCCTCCCCCCTTCCCACGCATCCTCCCCCCAAGCCCTCCCACAGATCTCCCGATGTCCCTGCTCTCAAATGTTGTGTTTGTGTGCTTCCCTTTCTCTCCCCATCTTCTCTACCACTACCCTTATTATGTTTTGTGTGTCTGTTTGATTTTTGTGTGATAAATGTTAGCTCTTTCATGAGCCTCGATCGTGTATACAACAAAAAAAAAAAATTTTTTTTAAAGTTTTTTAAAGTAGCAGAAAAAAGTAGGAGAGCAGAAAAAGTAGCAAAAAAGTAGCTTATCGAACATAAGTAGCAGAAATTAAGAGAGATCAACAGGGTATTAACATGGATCATTTCTTACAAATTGTAGCCTGTAATGACCACATTGATCCATATATTTTAACGTTCATTGTAAAAGGAGACCATTGATTGCAAAGCATATTCTGCACCTGAAATTGGAGGTCGGGTACACAAGAAAAGGGAAAACGTTTCACAAAACCAACTGAAAAATAATAAAGATCCACAAAACATCGACTCGTGCCAAAGATGCCCAAGTCGACACAGTCGTCAGAATTGACAGTTGGCAGAGTTTCAGACAATTGAAGGTTGCCTGTGGTACAGTGATATTAGAACAGGAAAACATCACGACTTGGTCCTCAAAAGGTGATCTAAAATAAAAGGAGGTGGATAGTTTGGGCTAAGAGGGAACTCTGTTGCACCTTCTGAAACCCGCAAAACGAGATTAGAACCAAGAGATTTAATTATTTTCTCTAGTATTTCATCACGGATTACTATTAGTAAGGGAAACATGAAACTCTGTTAACTAAATTGTTACCAAAAAATTTCTTCACCAATATGTTTGTAAAGGTGTGTAATAACATGTGTTAAAATGTTGAAGGTCAACTCCCGTGGGAAACCCAGAAAAAAAGCTGTTGAATTCGGGTACCGAAAAATTATTTTCGAGAATTTTTATTTTTTTTAATCGGCCCTTAAGTAACTTATGAGGGGTCAAATAAGGGTTTTTCATGATTCTGAGTTGATTGTTAACATTTATATTTCACCACAGACACTCCTTTGTGGAAAAATAATTTCTAAATATATCTCATTTTCTACTTTGCAGGACATGGAGTCTAGCAATATGGATGAAGACGTTACTCCACCTGTGCTCAATTGCTTCATCTGTGCACGCTCGGATACACCAGCTGAAAGGCTCATACAGGCAACTCCAAAGGAATACTCAACTTTATTGAAACAAGCAGAAACTGTCGAAAATGTTACTGTTGTGGAACGTATGAAGGAGGCTCAAAAGGAAGGAAAACTGAGGTACCACCAGAAGTGTAAAAATGATCTGTACAACAACTTTGTTGCAACCACCAAGAAGTCAGCTCAAGCATCAAAGGCAGAGAAAGAGTCATCAAAGGTGAAGAGAAGACGCACTACTTGAGTTCAGTTCATCAACTGGCTGCAGTTCTAGAAGATCACAGTCAGTTGACCTCCTGTATAAGGATGTATGCATTCTTTGCAACCAACCAGCCCAGCTCTACAAAAATAATCCAGCACAAGCTAGAAAGAAATACAGAGTGCCAGATAATTTGACTGCAGATACACTGAAGGCAAGCTTGCTGAAGACAGCACGGAGTCGCGGGGATGACTGGGGCACTGAAGTCACTGGACGCCTGGAAGGGATCAACGACTTGGTAGCAGAAGAAACACTGTACCATTTGCGATGCAAACTTATGTTTGCGAGAGGTGACAGTTTGTCCAAGACTGATGAGGAAGGAAAAAGGAAGAGAGGACAGAGGAGTATTGATGAGGAGCGAGAGGCAGTTTTTATTGAATTCTGCAAATGGTTAGACTCAGAATTAGAGCATGGGGTAATGAACATGGACCAAGTCCATGAAAAGCTGCAGGAGTTTGATCAGTCACCAGAGAAGAGCCTTTCTTATTCAAAGCATTGGCTAAAGATAAAACTTCTAGAGAAATACGAAGACACCTTGTATTTCACAACACAGGAAAGAAGGGCAGATGTACTCTGTCTCAAAGATGGCACCGACAATATTCTGCGAGTGCATCATGCTAATCTTGACCATGGAGATGAGAAGACTCAGATCATAAAGACGGCACTCAAGTTCATTTCCAATGATATTGCCTTGATTGATTTAGGTCCAAAGTCATACCCCACCACACACAGTATGACTGACATCGATAGTCAGCTGACACTTGTTCCTGCAAGCCTTCAGATGTTCTTGAGACCGATTGTCAAGACAGACGAAAGAGTTGCCGTTTGGGGGCAGAATTTTATTAAGGCCTGTCGACCTCGGTCTGGAGTATTGCCACACCAAATGGGGCTTGCCATACAACTTGATCATAGATTTGGGTCAAAATGGATGCTCAACAAGTTCCACCGGCTGGGATACACTGAGTCTTACACGGAGACACAAAACTACAAATACTGCTTCCTTAATAGTAGGAGTGGAGATGATGTTCCAGATACTTCTGGCACTCTTGACACCATTGTGGAGGAAACCGATGAACAGATCAATGATGAGGTTGCGGTTGATGCTGCGCTTGAGGATCAATCAGTGATGACAGCCAAAGTGCCAGCCAGTGAAAGTGAATTGTCAAGTAATGATCAGGTGGTCTTTATGGAGGTTGGGGAAACAAACAATGCAGTCACTCAGTTTGTTGGAGACAATATAGATTTAAACATTGTCTCTATTCACGGAAACACTCCCTTTCACTCAATGGGTTGGATCGAAGTCACCTCTCCGGCACCACCTTTGCCAGATCCACAGACAACAGCAGCTTTCCCCCGGGTGAAGTTGAAGGCACTCGACAAAGCTAAGATCCTGAGAGGAACTGAAGTAAAGATTATTCCATTTACGAACAGGAAACAGATAGGAACGAACGCGATCATGTTTCTCCCCCTCGCTGAGCTTTCCTCCTCCCTGGCTCATGATCAGCCACTCCTCACTCCAGGTGACACACTCTGGGCAGCGGGGTGGGTGATCAAAGCCAACGATCCTGAGTTCCCACACTCCAACTGGAATGGCTGGATGAAGAGAATCCATGCTAATGATGCAAAGCAGAGCACACAGATCGAGTTCCTCCCAGTTATTGAAGGAGACCCTAATGACCTCAACACCATCTTCACCACTCTGAAAGAGGATCCTTCTACAGAGCATGTCTCTGAACCCCAGTGACTATGGATGGACAATAGGTGTGCACGGGTATGAGCCAGTTCCAACACTGGACCCCACGGCTCCTGAGGAGCTATTGCAGTTCACGAGCTGTAATTGTCATGGAGATTGCAGCAACCGGCGATGCAGCTGCAAGAAGAATGGGGTCACATGCATCTCGGCCTGTGGAGTCTGTAATGGCATTACATGCAGAAACTGCAGTCATGATGTTGTTGAGTCTGAAGAAGACATAGACAATGACTGTTGAAACTTCTGACATTGTGAATGAGAAATAACTCTTGAGTATTATATATGTATGTGAAATAAAAGCTACTTTGTGTGTAAATGTAAAAGTGAAAATATAAATGTTAACAATCAAACCAGAATCATGAAAAACCCTTATTTGACCCCTCATAAGTTACTTAAGGGCCGATTAAAAAAAAAAAAATTCTCGAAAATAATTTTTCGGTACCCGAATTCAACAGCTTTTTTTCTGGGTTTCCCACGGGAGTTGAACTTCAACATTTTAACACATGTTATTACACACCTTTACAAACATATTGGTGAAGAAATTTTTTGGTAACAATTTAGTTAACAGATTTGTGAAATATCTCATAAAATGCCCTTACTATATGTTGATTGTGACAACTCCGTCCTGAGTTTTGCTGAGGTTACATCTCGTATACTTTTTCATGTTTTCAGCTGTTCCGTGAAAAGTCATCCTTTTCCGTGTGTCCCCAACTTCCATGCGTCATTCGCTGAATACAACAACAACAACATGCATTTTAAGGCCATTTTCCCTGCTAGAGCGGGGGTTAGCCTTGCGGTCCCCATGACAATCTTCTCCATCTTGCCCTATTTTCTGCATCTCTCCTTGTTAACGCCCTTGCCCGCATTTCTTCTTCCACCATCTTTAGCCAAGTCTTTCTCGGTCTTCCCCATCCTCTACTTCCTTCTACATTCATTTCCATCACTCTTCTCAACCAGTCACTTTCATCCTTCCTCAACACATGACCAAACCATCTCAACCTGTTCCTCGTCACAGCATCAATCACAGGCTCTATTCCCATCATCTTTCGCAATTCATCATTTGTCTTCCTCTCTCTCAACGATACTCCGCGCATCCACCGAACCATTCGCATTTCCACCCTGTCCAGCCTTCGTTGCTGCTCTGCATTCATGACCCACGTCTTGCTCCCATAAATCACAACACTTCTCACACATGCAGCATACACCTTTCCCTTCAGCTTAAACGACACTCCCCTCCTCATCAGCACGCCACTCAGTTCCCGAAACTTCTTCCATGCACATCTCACTCGAGCAACCGTTGCAGAGTCTGATCCACCTTCTCCATTCAGCATGTCTCCGAGGTCGCAAAATGTTTTCATACCTTCCAGCTTCACGCCGTCTCGAAGATCCAACTCAACATTTCCTCCATCTGCAACTCCCTCTGTGCACACCTTACATTTGACTGTAGCTGCCACACTGGTTAATGACCCTCTCAGACCACTGCATTTTTGATGAACCCACTCAGCGCACATTGTACATTGAATGGAGTTCACTCTGACACCCTTCCTGCACACAGCACATGGCCACTTCCCAGTTCTTTCCACCTCACCACATGCTTTACCACTTGCCATCACCTTCGTCTTTTCTATATTCACCTTCAGACCTTTTGTCTCCATACATTCCTTCCACTTGTTCATCTTTTCCTTCAGTCCATCCATACTTCCCACAATCAACACCAGATCATCTGCATACAACAACTCCCATGGTAAACCCTCCTTTACGTTCTGAGCCAGCACCTCCATCACAGCTACCATTAGTAGTGGACTTAGTACCGACCCCTGATGCACTCCCACCTTCACCTCAATCTCACCACTGTTCCCGTCCTTCGTCCTTACAGCTGTGCGCGTTCTTTTGTACATTGCCATCACTACTCTGATCAACCATTCCTCCACTCCTAACTTCCTCAACGCCCATGTCAATACTTTGCGTGGAACCCTATCGAATGCTTTCTCCAGATCAACAAACCCAAGAAACAACTTCTTCCTCTTCTCCATGTACGTCTCCTGCAACTGCCTCACAATAAAGAGTGCGTCTGCCGTTCCTCTTCCTGGCATAAATCCAAACTGCATTTCGTCGATCTTCACCTTCTTCCTTATCCTCCTCTCCAACATCGTTTCCAATACCTTCATTCCATGCTCCAATAACTTTATCGCTCGGTACGAGCCACACTCCAGGGGGTCACCTTTCCCCTTGTATAGAGGGACGAGGGTACTCAGTTCCCAATCCACTGGAATGTGGCCTTCTTTCACCACCAGATTACAGATCTCTGTCATTCTCTTCACACCACAACTTCCTGCTGCCTTCAACATATCTCCCACAACTCCCGTCGGCCCTCCCGCTTTTCTACTCTTCATTGCTTTTATCGCTTCCTCAACTTCCTTCCCAGTTATCTTCTCTGCTGGTCCTAAAACTGGGTTACTCTCTATGTTGCCATCCCATTCATTCTCTGTATTCAACAGCATTTCCATATATCTTTTCCATCTTCCTTTAATTCCATCTGGGTCCACAACGATTTGTCCCACTTCATCCTTCAAGCAACTCACCCCCATCACACCTATCTTTCGCTATCTGCTTTGCAATCCTGAATACTGCTTTCTGACCCTCTTCCAAATCCAAGCATTCTCCGAACATTTTCTGACATGCCTCCTGCGCCTTTGCTACCTCTTTCTTTGCAGCCTTCTTGGCTGCCTTAGAACTTTCATGCTCTTCCTTTTCTGCCCCCGTACCCTTCGCCTTCTGCCACTCCTTGAACTTCTTCCTCTTCTCGTCAATCCTCTTTCCAACTTCATCATCCCACCACCATGTTTCCAAGTGCCTCGGTGGTCCTTTTGTCCATCCACATACCTCACCAACGGCTCCCAACAGACTATCTTTCATTGACATCCAAGCACGTTCAAGCTCAACCACATCATCCTCAGCCTCTCTTTTAATGCCTCCCTTACTGTCACCTCTTTCAACCTCCACACCTTCATTCTCGGTTGGTACTTCACCCGCCGAGCTCTCCTCACATCTTTCACCCTTATGTCGCAGACAACCAAGTGGTGCTGTGAAACAGCCTCCTCCCCCGGGATCATCTTTGTGTCCCGGAGGTGCCCCTATCTCGCCTATGCACCAGCAGGTAGTCAACGGTTGTCGTCGACCCACCTGACGTGTATGTAACAAGCTTATTATCCTCTTTCTGGAACTGAGTATTACAAATCAACAAATCAGCTCCATCACAAACTACAAAATCCTTTCGTCTTCTCCATTTCTCACACCATATCCGTAACCCCCATGAACTCCCTCAAAACCGTCCATACTCCTTCCCACATGTCCATTTAGATCTTCTCTTACCACAACAACTTCCTCATCTTTCACGTTTTCCATCAGCTTCTCTATCGCACACCAGAACTTGTCCTTCTCTTCATCGCTCCGACCAACCTGCGGAACATATCCCGAGATGACGTTCACCAAGAGCTTTCCAATCATCATTTTCACCATCATCAACCTATCACTCACTCTAGTCACACTCACCACACAGTCTACAAACTCCTCAGAAAACAGGACACCAACACCATTCACGCTCTCCAAGCACCCTTGCCACACAAACGTGTATTTCTGTCCCTGCCTACCCTTCATCATTCTCACACCACTTCCCTTCCATCTCGTCTCTTGCACACAACATATGTCCACTCTTCTTCTGACCAATACTTCCACCACTTCACCTGATCTCCCTGTCATTGTCCCTACATTCCATGTCCCAAACCTCAGAAACAGATCTCCACTTCGGGCTGTACCATGCTCATATGTATTGGTAATAGTCATGGTTCTCTTTTTGAGGCAATGCTTTTATGGCTGGATGCCCTTCCTGACGCCAACCCCCTTAGTCGCCTATTACGACACGCAGGGATACGGTGTACCTATTCTAACCAGGGTACACACCGGGTCACATCGCTGAATATACTTTGAAATGTAGGATGGTCTCATTCTCTCCTGTGCTCAAGCTCATTTTTTACTCCTCTTTTATTCTTACTCACTGACACCTGGAAGAACTCCAAAAATAAAGGCAATATTGGTTATTCTCTAGGTACACATAGCATCAGGTTTATGTGGAAGAATATACAAAATTCAGATTATTCAAAAAAATTAAGTTCTATATTTATAAGCGGACCATCCAGGGTCGCAGGCCACCCACACAGCAGGAGCAGACCAGGCACTGGGTGGGCATTCTCTGTGATTCACAGGAAATTAATTAAGATTGGATGTACATATAACATGATGTTAAATATGGACTAAGCAAATAATACTTTTTTAAAAGGCTATCAATTAAGCTCAATCAATTAATCCCTACCTCAAACAATTGTTGTGTTTAAATGCGTGTACATGGATAAAACACATAATCCTGTCATCTAAGAAACTCGGTTTGTGCTTGGATGGGAGATGTGTGCATGGAAGGCTGAGTGTTGTTCGCTTGGTGCGGCAGAGACAGACACACACCTGTGTCAAGAGACAGACACAGACTGGCACGGATCGACAGACACATACACAGACTCGCACGGCAGACACAGACAGACCGGCGCAACAGAGACAGAAGACACAGACAGACCGGCTTGGCAGACAGACACCCACAGGCATGGCAGAGACAGTGTATGTATGCATGTGTGTGTGTGTGTGTGTGTGTGTGTGTGTGTGTGTGTGTGTGTGTGTGTGTGTGTGTGTGTGTGCGTGCGTGTGTGTGTGTGCGTGCGTGTGTGTGTGCGTGCGTGTGTGTGTGTGTGTGTGTGTGTGCGTGCGTGTGTGTGTATAGATCCATAGATCTCCCGATGTCCCTGCTCTCTACTGTTGTGTTTGTGTGTTTCCCTCTCTCTGCCCCTCTTGTCTCCCGCTCCCTTCATTTTATGTTTTATGTGTCTGTTTGTGTTTTTTTGTGTTTAATGCGTTAGCTCTCACACGAGCCTCGACTTTGTATACAAAAAAAAAAAAAAAAAAAAAGTATAGCAGTGTTTTCATCGAGTTTAATCATGAAATTCCTTTTCCTGGAATGAAATGTTATTTTTCTTTCAATCTAATAAATGTTGCTCATCTAGACATACTTAATTCTATGTTGCATTGACCACAGGAATTTCAAGATAATCACTTTCCTTATCTGCATCTATGGAGCTCCCCATTAGTACAAGGGAAAGTGACAGCATTCCACTTATTCAGATAACAAATTGTGAGTTGCACACTATTTTAATACATAATGTATGCTTTTGAGCTAGCTTTTGTGTAACATTCACTTGTGGACAGATCATACATAGGATTTTGTCATAACTCTTTTTTTTAAAGCTAAGCCAGACACTGCACAGATATATATTTAGAATATATAGAAGATAATGTTAAAAAAAAAACAAGGCAATTTCACTTACATTTTCGGATTCAGCGTTCAATTCTATATACGTGAGTGTATTTTGAGGCATGTGTGACTTCAAATAAAATTGTAAGCCAGGAAAAACGTTCGTTTCATTCCTCAGGGATACAACATGTAAAACTGGCTCAAACGTCAAAACAAACCTCGCTCATTTTAGGTCGTACAAGCTAATGCGACCACTCATTCTTCTGGGAAGAATCCCGTGCACATGCTTGTCACACTTATAACTCACCTAAGTCTTTATAAGTTCATCAAATACTGACACCGCAATTGACATTCGCTGAGGTAAATGTTGATATCTCTTCTGAGGTAAAAAAAACAACAAAAAAAAAACAGTTTTAAAGCATTATTCGTATCAAACAATACATTTTATGAAACGGGGAAACCGAAAACACACATTGGTGGTTTTAAAATGACAGAATATGTCTTTATTAGAAAGAAAGAAAAAGAACCTTGAAGACGACGCTGCTAACAAAATACACCGCTCTAACGCATAACCACGAGTTTAAACGACATTTACAACAAATATGAAAGCTATTTTCCCCCCTGCGGGCGGACCCCCGGCACCACCCAGCCCCGACGCGGGGGTCGGGCCACCGGCAGTGGATGGTCCACGTCGAGGTGGGCCGGCTTGAGGCGGTCCACAGAAACGCGGTCAGGAGTACCGCCGATGTCCAGGGTGAAGTGCTTCACCCCGGTCTCCAGCACGCGGAAAGGCCCATCGTACGGGGGCCGCAGTGGTGTCCGATGGGCATCGTGGCGGACGAAGCCGTACTCCGCCGTGCGAAGCTCCGGGGCGATGTGCGTCGGTGGGTGCCCGTGGCGTGCCGTCGGCACTGTGGCGAACCTCTGGGCGGTCTCCTGCAGAGCGGAGCGCTGCTGTGCCGCGGACCATGGTGCCATGGAGTCGGGGAGGAACTCGCCCGGCACCCGCAGCGGTTGCCCGAAGACCAACTCTGCCGCGGATGCGGTGTTACGCGCGCTACTTGTAAGCAAGGAGGAAGCGGACAACGCGGTAATTTGTAAGAGTCTTTATTCAAGAGCTCACTGTAACACTGAGCTGCTCAGGGCTGCGCACCCCGTGTATATCTTGAGGCCACGCCTCTCTGCCCGGCGTGGCCCACCTCCACTTGGTGTGCGGGGTGATGTCACCACGTCAGTGCTTTCGTGTCCGCCACACGCGCCCCCCCCAGAATCCCCGCGCACCTGAAGGGTCAGTTTGCGGGGCAAACGGATGACCCGGCCGAAGCGCCCCCTGGCGACAGGCGGCGTCCGGGATGCAGGCATGCCATCTGGAATGCCGCCGGCTGCCCCTGGGATGGGTGCAGGACCGGGGGGCGGCGTGGCGTCGGGGCTGGGCGGTGCCGGGGGTCCGCCCGCAGGGGGGCGGCCCCGACGCGGGGGTCGGGCCACCGGCGGTGGATGGTCCATGTCGAGGTGGGCCGGCTTGAGGCGGTCCACAGAAACGCGGTCAGGAGTAACGCCGATGTCCAGGGTGAAGTGCTTCACCCCGGTCTCCAGCACGCGGAAAGGCCCGTCGTACGGGGGCCGCAGTGGTGTCCAATGGGCATCGTGGCAGACGAAGACGTACTCTGCCGTGCAAAGCTCCGGGGCGACGTGCGTCGGTGGGTGCCCGTGGCGTGCCGTCGGCACTGGGGCGAACCTCTGGGCGGTCTCCTGCAGAGCGGAGCGCTGATGTGCCGCGGACCATGGTGCCGTGGAGTCGGGGAGGAACTCGCCCGGCACCCGCAGCGGTTGCCCGAAGACCAACTCCACCGCGAATGCGCTCAGGTCCTCCTTGGGTGCCGTCCGGAGGCCCAGCAGGACCCAGGGGAGCCTGTCGACCCAGCCGCCGTCGCGGAGGGTGGCCCGGAGCGCGGCCTTCAATGAGCGGTGAAATCGCTCACACAGGCCGTTAGCCTGGGGGTGGTAGGCCGTGGTTCGGTGCAGCCGGACCCCGAGCCCCTGCGCGACCGCCCCCCAGAGCTCCAAGGTGAACTGGGGGCCGCGGTCGGACGAGATGTCTAAGGGGGCACCGAACTGGGCGACCCAGGTGGCGATGAAAGCCTGCGCGACGTCCGCCACTGTCGTCGACGCCAAGGGAATGGCCTCCGGCCACCGGGTGGTGCGGTCCACCATGGTGAGGACGTGGGTGAAACCCCGCGAGGGGGGCAGAGGTTCCACCAGGTCCACGTGGACGTGGTCAAACCGGCGTTCCGGCACCGTAAACGGGGCCAACGGGGCCTGGGTGTGCCGGTGCACTTTGGCGCGCTGGCACGCAAGGCACGTCCTGGCCCAGCCGCGGACGGCCTTCCGGAGGCCATGCCCGACGAATTTGTCGGCGATCAACCTTTGGGAGGCCCTCGTGCCCGGGTGGGACAGGCCGTGGATGGTGTCAAACACCTGGCGCTGCCAGCCCGCGGGCACGATGGGGCGAGGCCGCCAGAGGGAGACGTCGCACAAGAGGGCCGTGCCCGCGCCGTTGAACGGCACCTCGGTGACGCGGAGGCCCGTGACGGCGGTCCGCAAGGCCTGGACATCGGGGTCAGCGGCCTGGTCCGCTGCCATCCGGGCATAGTCGATGCCGAGGTGGACTGCGTGGGTGACGGCCCGGGAAAGGCAATCCGCCACCGGGTTGTCCTTCCCCGCGACGTGCCGATGTCCATCGTGTACTCGGACACGGCCGAGAGGTGACGCTGCTGCCGGGCCGACCACGGCTCGGTGACCTTGCCCATCGCGAAGACCAGTGGCTTGTGGTCGACGAAGGCTGTGAACACACGGCCCTCGAGCAGATGGCGGAAGTGCCTGACCGCCAAGTGAAGCCCGAACAACTCACGGTCGAAGGTACTGTAACGGCGTTCGGGCAGGGCGAAGCTGCCGGCTGAAGAACACCAGTGGTTGCCAAGTTCCACGCACCCATTGCTCGTGCACCGTGCCCACGGCGTAGTCCGAGGCATCGGTGGTGAGGGCGATCGGTGCATCGGGCGCCGGGTGCGCGAGCATGGTGGCATTAGCCAAGGCGAGCTTCGTGCCCGTGAACGCCGCGTCCATCTGCTCGGTCCAGGTAACGTCGCCTTTGCCCGGCTTACCTCGGAGAGCTTCGTGCAGGGGGCGCAGGAGCTGGGCGATACGGGGCAGGAACCGATGGTAAAAGTTCACCATGCCCAGGAACTCCTGCAGCCCCCTGATCGTGCGGGGGCGCGGAAACCCCTTCACCGCCTCCACCTTGGCCGGCAGGGGGATGGCTCCATGCCTGGTGATGCGGTGCCCCAGAAAATCGAGTTCGGCGACGCCGAACCGGCACTTTGCGGGGTTCACAATCAGGCCATAGTAGTGTATGTATGTTGCTTCTGGGACACTCTCATTTTCCCATTGACTTGCATGTTAATTTTTCCCCTCCCTCATTGCCCCTAAACACCTCTATTTCTCTCACCCTGTTCTTTACGAACCTTCTAACCTTTTGACATGTTATCCTTATTCATTAGACCACTTAAACAATGGTCCTTCTGTGTGAACCTGTGATCCTTCTGACCTTATGGACCTTTTAACCTTTTACTCTTAATATCATCTGGTGAATCATCTTTGACCCACTCAAACAACGACCCTACAAATATTTGTTTATGCGTGGGAAATAATTTAACTCTCTTGCCACTCCCTTCACCATCTAATATATTAACAAAAAAGATGTTTGAGTTTGGTTCTTTATTAAGATATTTTAACTGAGCTAAGATAAAATGGTAAACCTCCCTCAATGTTCTTGTTTGAGCACCTCCAGTGCCACATACCATTTTAAAATTAAAGTATATATTTTCCTGGCAACCATCAAAGTTTTCCGTCCACTCAAAAATATTTCCATCTTTTTTACCCAATTCACCGGTATTTAAATTAATTCTCTTATTTGTTTTGTAAATTTTTTTACCAGTTGTCTTTTCAATTATACCTATTTGATATTTTTCACATTCGTTATGTTTACCATTTATATACCAAGGTTGATTACACCTCCACTCTTTAGTCTGGTTGGTACTTGGTTCTATCATTTATATAATAGTAAAAAGGCGGCGGTAGCCCATTAAAATCCCTAACCCCCTTTTTAACTTATCACTTATATACTTATATAACCATAAGGGAGACTATCAATTCCATTTTCTAAAATAAACCTCTTATCATCAAAAGCCCCCAATGCTTTCTTATTCACCTCTTCTGAATATAATTTATGTTTATAACTTCTTATTCCATTAATCTTTCTAAACTCTTCTTTCTTTGTTGTTAAACAGTTATAATAATCCTTAAAGTTTATTGTTTCTTTAATGACATTTTTCTTTATGCCTTTTAACTTCTTATCAGATTTTCAACGTTATTCACAATGTATTTATAAGCATAAGCCTTAGACCTCAATCCCACAAATTCACTCATGACATTTCCTCCTAATTCATCCTTAAACTTTCCAATCACCTTTTTATTTTTAGAAGAGAACAACTCACTCTCTGGACTGTAATTACTAGTGTCATAGATATTAATGTCCTTTTTCATGTCTGAATAAACATCATCAGTATTAATTTGCAAAATAAAACTATCTGTATCCATATAAAGTAGATGAACATCATTTTGATATTTCTTCCTCAAGTTATTATAAAAGTAATCATACATTAATGACTTTGATAAATCAAGAATTGATGTTCCAATATAAATAGGTTTGTCCATTTCAATACTCTCTTTAATCAAATGGATCGCACAAAAGTTCTCAGTAAAGACCTCAGCTCTAGTAAAACTCGGTCTATTAATTAATTTTGATGCTTGTTTCCAAGATGTTGATAGTCTGATATTTTGTCTTTTTCTCACATTTTCCATGGTCTTACCAAAGACGGCATTATTCATCAATTTATAAAAGTCTTTCTCAAAATCTGTTTTTGACTCTGTTCTTCTTTGTGTATTAAAATCAATGTACCCCTTCAACCAATGACTTTGATTGAACTTTAGAACCCTATGGATCTTCTCTACTCTTAGACCTTTTGATAAATATTGTCGCAAATTTCTTTGGTGTAGAACATAATTTTTCTTGTTATATAATGTAGTAAGTAATTTTTCTGTTGATTCACCTATATTAAATGATTGTTGATAATCACTTAACCACTCCTTCTTTGGACTTTCCTTTTCACAAGCAAATGGGAGATCTTTGTGTAGGTTATGAAGTTCCTCTGGATATTTCAAATCGACCTCAAAATAATAACCAACCTTTGAATCATCCAATTCTTTTTGTGTAGAGATACATACATCTTGTAAAACCTTTTTGTAATCTTTTTCCTTTACCCATCTAAGTTTTCCATAAGGAAGAGCCTGAGACATTGCCCAGCCATACAGGTTGTTCGCATCATAATACATCAAGTAGGAGCTCTCTACCGATGGATCATAATTTGGAATGTACTTGTTATTTGCTTTAGCATATCTCTTTGAACAGACTTGTGAAATTCCTCCTCTCTTTGCCTTTTCAATCATCAAAAGCATATCAACATCGGTTATCAAATCCAAAGCTTGTTTTGTCATTTTTAACATCGCGCTCCAAGCCAATCCAGGAGCAGTGTAATAGTGAGCAGGATCCAATCCATATCCAGAATGACAGATTGTTCTGAAAGCCTCAAACACATCAGCCAACAAAAGCACATCAGTTTTGAGGTACAAATCGTGATACTCACCAAGATTCTTAATGTTATATTTTTTCCAAACATTTTGTGCGTGTACATAATCTTTATCAGATATATGACTATTATTTAATTTGTTATAGAAATTTTCTTTTAAAGGAAGTTGTGTTTCATTGAATCTCTCAAATGAGTCCATATAGTCATAGGGGTAAATTCCCTTTTGTGTTAGAAAATCTTTATCTAAAAAATACTCTGAAAGACATGGAAACTCTTTTAGATTTTGAACCAAGTTAGCCAATGGACTTGCCATGAATTTAAATGTATCAAGAAATCTGATATGAGTAATAGGAGATGTGTGAATTGTTTTTGTGAATGAAATATATTTCTGATCCGTGTTTGGAATTGCTGAGATACTTCCAGAAGTCTTTGAGAGTTCCTTGATAAATAGATGTGTATCATAATGAGCGTTGTTATGAAGAAAGACAGGAATGAAAGAGGGGAGTTGATAATTAATATTACAACTTTGATGAGCCGGACCTCTATATTTACCAGTGAGATGACAATGGTCTCTAACCTTTAGACCTTTACCAATTTTCTCCTCACAAATATGACAGACATTGTTTTTTATAAATTCCCTTTTTTCTTTACTTGTTGAGGACATTGGTTTATTGGTTTCTCTCATTATCTTGGTTAATCGAACACAGTCTTTTTCTAGTCGTTTCACAAACTCCTCTGGGGTATTTGAGCCTCTATACATCTCTAACTTGTTATATTTATCACCAACGGATGATTTGATATAATAACAAAAACCACAAGGAGTATGTTTTTGATATTTATTTGTGTATGATTCTTTTGGATCTGGAGAAGCAGTATCAATTTTTTCTAAAATACTTTCAAAATCAGCATATATAACAAATGGATGTTTTATTGTTTTCTTTTCATCTTTGAATGTGATCTTTGAGTCTTTTTTAGGCATGTTGATTACCGTTGATTTATGTTCACCACAATAATTTGAATGTTTATCTAATCTTTCTTGTGTATGGAAGAAGTTAAGACAACGCATACAAATATATATTTTATTTGTTCTTTTACATACTTGTGGTTTTATTAATTTTGTAATATCTTTGATGTATGTATAATGTGAATTTTCGTCTGAATTAAAATATAGAAGATTAATATGAGTTTGTTTACAATTGTCAGAAAGCTTTAAAACCTGAATGTTGTTTGTTTCTGTTAGACCATAAACATTAACTGATAAATTATTCAACTTTTCAAATTTAGGAATATCATTTAAAGTCATCGGAAACTTTAGATCTTTCGTATTTAATGTATTCTCATATTTTTTATAATGAGATACTCTTTCATCATGAAAATGTGGAGGATGTAAGTGTGCTAGAATAGACCAGAGAAAACATTTATTGTCTTTATTTTTGATATTGATAACTGCTTTTCTATTTTTGATAACACTGGGTAAATCAATGTAAGAAGAAGCTTTTAGAGGATCTGATTTAAGAATATGAATGTCTATGTAAATAATTTTTCCTATATTGAATCCACTTCCTACGATTGAATTATCCACATCTTGCTCTTGTTTAATAAGTTCATCATAGACTCCTGATGTTTTAAAATCTTGATATGAAGATATAAAGTGTGGCTCAGTTCTCATGTATGGTGTATCTATAACTCCTTCGTCCTTTGTCATTTCTAATTTTACTCCCATATAAAATTTAAGTGGTTTCATTTCTTTTAGTGTTTTTTCAATCAACGTTTGAACAGCAGGTTTAACTATTTCTACAGCATCAACTATAGACTCTGGTTCAGGAGGTTTGAAGTTAAAGACTCTTCTTTTAATATGTCCTTTGAATGCACCATCAGAGTTTTTAATAGTAAACAATTTTGACAAGTGTTTGTTAGTTTTAAGATGGGCTTTAAACCCCTTCTTGAGGATGGTTGTTTTACAGACCTTACAATGTTTTGTTTTAGGTGGAAGAGGGGAAAGTTTGTTAAGAATGTTGTATGTATGTTTTGCGGTGAGAATATGTTGTTTATAATATTTTACTTCCTTCTCGCAAGTATCACAATAAACCATATTTATAGCGTGAGAAAACGTGGTGTTTTATATATATCACTGTGCTTAAAATAAAACACTTTTGAGCTTTACAGCTCCGTTTTATATATATCGCTGTGCTTAAAATAAAACACTTTTGAGCTTTACAGCTCCGTTTTATATATATCGCTGTGCTTAAACTAAAACACTTTTCACTCAGAATCATCTAAGTCATCACTATCACATGAATACTCAGAATCATACACAGAGTCATCAATAAAGCTACTCTCATAACTATCATTTGAGCACAAACTATTAGTATCATAACTATCATCTGTGTTCAATGAAATACTATCATCACCATCGTCCGAGTTCAATGAAATAGTAAAATCTTCACTGCTGTAATGACTCATATTTAATTAGCAGAAAAAACCTTTCCATCTATACCAATATACTTTCTTTCATTAACGGATTCAATCTCTACATTTTTAATATCAAAAGTTATCTTTAAATAATCTCTAACTATCATAGAACGAAATGACATTTCACCAGAAATATTAACATCATTCATTTTACTTAGATCTACACCCTTTGGATTATTAAAGTAAATACAAATTTCTCCACGAGTATTGTTGATGGTCTTATCATTCTTTTTCAAAGTATCGTGGTCAATCACTTTTTCAAGCTTTGAATAAATTGCCAGGAGTAGAGGAGAAACTTTTGTTAGATTTACTTTAATGGATGTCTTTCCAGGTATAGTTAGAGCTCTTCCTTTAAATGAAATAGAGGGGCTCATGTTATTTTCCATAACTGGTTTTACCTAAAAATTTCCATATTTATCTTTGTTCAATTTAACATCTTTGACATATTTTTCTATATCTTTCACCGAAGTAGAGATTGATTGAAATTTGTCTTTTGTGCTTTGAAACATTGTATTTATTAATGAATAAACTTGCATTTAGTTTAAGTAAAAATTTACCATATAAATATGATAAGTTCTGAAGGATATTTAGAATTTCCAGACTCTCCATATGATAAATTAGAGAATTGTCCGGCTTGTGATAGAATAGGGCTTAATAATGAGGGTTCATATAAACAATGTATTTTCTGTGATTTAATTTTAATTAATGATAATAAGAAATAGAAAAAAATATATGACTCTTTTAAATTAGAACCAAAAATGAATTACTTTACAAGATTAATAAGAGAGATGAATGTTAAGTATTGTGATGATAATACACCATTTCTTTCAAGGGAAGAGACTATTTGTATTGAGGAAATGTATAAGGGTTTAATGATATTTATTATTCAAAATTATTTTAATGGAAATGTTAATACAAGATACTATATAAATAAAATAATGAATTATTTTGAAATTAAACCCGAACTCAGGATAAAATATAGAGTTTCTAAAATAGCTCAAAAAAAGTTAGATGACTTGTTTTCCAAATATATAAATGAATGATTTTTTACCCGTTTGGGAAAATAAGATAAAATTTAATAACCATAAAAACATTCCAAATTCATTGAGATGTCTAATAGTTGGTTCAAGCGGATGTGGAAAAACCAGTTTACTTTTAAAGATGCTCCTTGGTCCTAATTTTTTAGATTATGATAATTTAATAATTTTTACAAAGTCTAGTTTTCAACCCGAGTATCAACTACTCTCACAGGGTTTTAATGCAGGTCTTAAAAAGGAAGACATTATCGGTTTATTTAAACTTCAAAACAAACTAAATGATTATAATATTGAAGATATAATACAATTATTTTGTGATACACAGAAATCAAAATCGAAACCAAAACCCATAACTTGTATTCTCAGTGATAATACGGATGATATACCTTCACCTCAAGATTTAGATAAATCAAAAAAGAACCTCGTCATCTTTGATGATTGTGTTAATGAGAGAAACCAAACAGTAATGGATAGCTACTATACAAGAGGGAGACATTCTTCTTGTAATTGTATATATCTTAGTCAATCATATTTTCAACTCCCTCGACGCTCAATAAGAAACAATGCCAATACTTTTATTTTATTTAAGTTAAATTCAATAGATGTAAATAATTTTTGGAGAGATAATTGCTCTACGTTATGTAGTAAAAAAGAATTTGAAAATTATATGAAACACACGATTGAAAAATATAAATATATTGTTGTGAAACAAGATGAGATATTAAAGGATGTATTTTTATTTTAAACATAATTACATATATAAATGATAACTATTATTATTAATCTTGTGGGTAAATCTGCTTCAGGAAAGAACTTTCATAAATCTAAACTCTTGAATAGTAAAAATGAAAAGATTGTAAGTTTTTTTTTAAAACACCCTATGATTCGTTTTGTGAGTACTACAACCAGAGCAAAGCGACCAGGAGAAGTAGAAGGGAAAGATTATTACTACATTTCAATGGAGGAACATATGCGATTGAGGAACGAAGGTCAAATATTTGAGGAGGTCTCTCTTGGTTCTACAAAATATTCACATTGTAAGAGTGAGTTAAATAAAGTAAAATCTAATGGTCTTGGGATTTTAGAAACTAATCCTGAAGGAATGAGACAAATTATTAAACAATTGTGTGGTGATGGAGTTAAGATTTTATCATTCGGTTTTGATATCGATGAGGAGACTCAACGCAAACGTATGAAAAGCAGAGATACAAGTATTAGTGAAGAAGAAATAACAACTCGTATTAATACCAATAAAGAATTTGATGAAATATTTAAAGAAAAGGATTTATTTCAACACATTTACTATAATGACAAAGAAAAGGAAAATTTTCCCATTGACCTTTACAATTCATTAAATGATATTTTTCAATAAATAAATACAGAAAATGAATACCGAAGAAAGAGCAAGAAAGTTTAAAGAACATCAAGAGTTGGTTTCAAAAGTTGTAAAGCAACAGGAAGAGATAAAGAAGAAACGGAGACAGAAACTAACTGGTGAAGAAGCCTTTGAAAGAAAACAAGAGAAATTTTTTAAACCGCTTTTAAAAACTCAACACCCTACAGTTCCCACGGTAGAATTTACTCCGAAAAAACTTCAAATGCTCAAAGATTTTAGTCAGATAACAAAACAAGAACTTGGAAAATTAGAATATAATGATGAAGAATTATTTCAGAAACTTGAGGAGGTAAATCAACCCCCTAATTATGTAGTGGAAGCTCTTCAAAACAATGAATATTTGGCAGATTCAAAAACCAGAGCAGGTCTCATTCCAACAGAAGAACCAGCAGTGTTTCATCTTGTGAAAGAAAAGGTATTGGTATTTAATGATGAATTGATGTTCTTGAGTTCTACTCAACCAAATGTTAAATTAACTCCAAGATTAATGTTTCTTCTAACAAACCCCGGATTCAGCGGTTCAAAATATTTTGAGGAACCACTTGATATGGAAAGAGAGGAAGATAGGGTATATATTGAGTTGCTAAATGCACTTGATTATGGAGTTTCTGTTGCTGGTAAAAGTAAGAAGAATGAGAAGGAGAAACATATTATTGATGCTTTAAGTAAGCTTGGTTCAGGTGTTAGTTTTCTTCCAAATGACCCATCACAATTAGTTAATAGGCTATTATTGTTGTTAGGTAGTAAGAAGGCTGGAAACAACAATTGTTTTAATGAATCCTCAGCCATTTTAGATCAGTTGATGAATATGAAAATAATTAATAAATGTCAATACAAAGATATTTTATTAGATATTAAATAAGATGAGAAGCACAATTCTTAGTTTTAATTTCACAACGAGCGATTACACAGCTTCATTCCCTTACCCACTACAACTTGACCCCCTTACCTCATATGAGGCTTCTTTGTTGTCAATGGAAACTTACAATACCCTTTTTAATATCACAGAGAAAAACAACAAGTTTAGTTATAATCCAGGAAGTGGATATAAAACTATAACCGTTTCACCCGGAGCTTACGAGATTTCTCAAATATCTTCAGAAGTCTTTCACCTTATGAAAGAAAAAGGTGATGAACCAAAAAATATGGTAATAGATATTCAAAAACACACTTCAAAATCAACGATTAAGCTTAAAAATAATTATAAAGTTGATTTCACGATTGAAAATTCGTTCAGAGAGCTATTGGGTTTCTCTTCAAAAAAGATTGAAACTAACGGGACGTTTTACAGTGATAATGTTATCCAAATATCCTCCGGTATAAATTCAGTATTAATTCATTGTGATTTGATTGATGGTGCTTATAACGATGGAATAAGAACAAATACAATATTTTCATTCAGTGCATACTCAACCCCGATTGGTTATAAATTTAATATGGAACCAAAAAATCTTGTCTATTTACCTGTGTCAGGAAAAACCATATACAGAGTAAATTTTAGGATAACCGACCAAGATAATCGTATGATATCCTTTAATGATGAAATTATATCCATCAGAATTCACCTACGTGAAGTTTTTCAATAAATAAATAATGGTTATTGTGAGAAAACATGAGTTGGGAAAATATAAAATAATTACAGGGGAGGGCATGTACCTTTCACCATACTATACAAGGTATGTGGGTAAAGGATACTATAAACCTAAGAGACAACGAGGTGTAGGTCATCAATTTCGAAATAAAGGAGATGGGATAATTGATACTCTAATGGGTATTGGTTCAACCATCCTTAAACATAAAGACCTAATTGGTTCAACTGCTTCTGCCGTGGGTTCAGTTGCGGGTGCTATAAAGAGTATAAAAGATGCTCAAAAGGAGTCTCATAAATTACAAGCAATCAAAGAAATAAAAAAAGGTAAAACTCAACTATCTTCACAAGAACGACAAAAAATCATTAAAATACTTGGGTCAGGGTTTCAACAATTTTAATGCTATATAAATACAAGTATGGAAGCGATTGATAGTATCTATGATTTGGATGATACGATTATCATTTCAAACTCCACTAAAAAGGAAGACTATTTTAAGGTAAATGCTATAACAGGAACAGACTGGAATTCAAACGGAACAAAAAGTTTTGAAATAAATAATCAACAAACTTACTTGAATATAGCTGATAGTTTCTTGCTGTGTAAATTTAAATTCACTAAGGCTGCGAATAATACTAATGCTACACTCGTAAATGATTTCTTCTGGAAAATGTTTGACAGTGTCCGCCTGTACATTGGAACACAAGAGGTTGAAGCGGTTGATTATGTCTCTGCTACATCTGAAATGATGAAATTTACACTATATTCGTTTAGTGATAGAATGGGTAAGGGAGCTGTTGAAGGTTTTATTCCTGATATGTCAACGGGAACAAATGCTGACCCCGGTTATAGTCAAAGGAAGTCAATGTATAATGATGAAACAAAAGAAGAGAATAGTTTTACCGTAGCAGTACCTCTTAAAGGTATATTTGGATTTTGTGATTATGATAAAGTTTTGTATGGGCTTAAAATTAGATTTCAACTACAAAGGAATGATAATGTAAATAGATTGCTTTTTGGGGCTCAAAATGGTTTTGGTGATAATAATAAATTTGTTATTAATGATTTGTGTTGGTATATTAGTGAATATACTCCTAATCTTAAAACGGAAGAGATGTTAAATAGAAGACTTAACTCAAAGAAACCACTAAATGTATCATACCTTAAAAGAAGATGTCAACACGTTAAACTGGAACACACTACCTACACTTGGAATTTAGGTGTTCTTCAAGGAAAGCCACGATACCTATGGCTCATTTTTAAGAAACCAGATGGAGATGAAGGCACTGATAAGAATAATGCGCTGAGTGATAATGCTAAGGTGAAACAACTTCGGGTTTCTCTTGATGGCACATTTTATCCGCGAGATAGATTGGAAATTGATTGGGAAAAAAATGATTATGCGGAAGCCTACAAGTCCTACCAAAAGGTGTGTGAAAGTAAAGGTAATAATGATCCTATTTTGGATATGGTTGCGTTTCAAAAACTTTATACAATCTATGCAATTGACCTGAGTTCTCAAAAGGAAACTATAAAGTCTAATCGAGTGGATACTTCTCTATACATTGAAAGAGGGGAGAGTGAAGAGGTTAATGCATATTGTTTGCTTTTGGAGGAAACAGAATTACAGATTAATACAGATAATGGTGTTATGATTAATATCACATAGGTTTTTTCTCATAAATAAATGGTTGGGGTATATGTTAATCAAATCAATCTTAATAAATTAACATCTTGTATTCAAAATCAAAAGCCTTGTATTATTAATGTTAATACAATTCAAAGAAAAGGAGCTGTAAGAATTGATGTTTTACTCACACACACACAAGTAAAAACACTAAATGATGTTGGATCTCTTAAAATTAAAATGACGAAACCTATGTTAAAGAAATATTCAATAGACGAGTCAAGAGGAGGATTTCTCCCGTTTCTAATTCCTTTATTTGATGGTTTAAGTGCGGCGGGAGCATTGACTGGTGGTATTTCAGCAGCGGTAAAAACTGCTAACGAAAGGAAGGCACAACTAAAAGCTCAAAAAGAATTGGAAAGACATAACAAGGAGTTGGAGAAACAAATTAGTGTAAGTGGTGTAATTGTAGATTTTGCTCAAAAACTTGAAAGTCTACCTGATAAAGCTAGATTGTTGGTTGGAGATATGCTTTCCTCTATCGCTCAAGCGGGTGTTAAACTAACTAAACGGGGTAATGGATTGTATCTTTCTCATAAATAAATGGATAAATGGTTTAAACAATTTGGAAAGAATACAACGTCAAATATAGAACTAGCTAAGTATTGTAAAACACTAAAAATTGATAATGTGGTTATTTGTATGAGAGATGAATTAATACATATAAATAAGAATACAAAGAATATTATAATGAATTTAGACACACAGAATGGTTCTCATTGGGTTTGTATTCATAATAGTCAGGATAAATATTATTTTGATAGTTATGGTATGCCACCACCTGTTGAAGTTATACAATTCTTACAGAATGGTGTTTATCAAACATTTCAAGTTCAAGAAATTAATTCTAAATGTTGTGGTCAATTATGTTTATATGTATTATTTCAACTCAACAATAATGAAAATTTTTATGATATCATTTTAAATCTAATATAAATGACTTATGTTGGAAAAGATGGTTCTATCTTTGGAAAATCCTCTCAGGATATTGATTTATCAAATTATTATACAAAGGCACAGGCTGAACGACAAAAATATAGTGTAAGTAAAAATATTAATATGAAGAATACTTATAAATTAATCAATTATCCAAACCCTACAGATGCGAATGACTTAATTAGATTAAGTGATTTATCACAATATATATTTTTAAAGAAAACAGCACGTTTTGTTATACAAGTAAAATTTACAACCACAACACCTGGTTATACTGACCATACACCTTTCCTCATTGAATTTAACTACCTGCTTACAATTGAATTTTATAAAGAAGGACATATAGTTAATATGCGAATTAATAAATGGGGGTATGATATGCCTGATTTAGGGTATAATTGGTCTTTTTCAATAAACATAGAAGACCTACATGATTTTAATCAGTCTCGTAAAGAAGAATATTATCCACTTGGTGAGGATAAGGATTTATGTGGAAGTACAATTAATAAACAACAAATACATGGTTTTAAGAAAAGAAAAATATATGATAGTATAGCGATGGTTAGCATGACAAAGAAGGAAGGTCATGAGATAAGGATAGAAAGCCAAGGAATACAAACCAATTTGGTAGTGGGAAGATGGGGTGGTATTACCTGTCATAATATTAATCTCACATATATTTCTGATACATAAATGGCAGGAAGAAGACTACAAGAGAATTATAATTTTTGTATTCAAGGATACCTACAAGAAAAGGGTGCTCGGTATTACATACCTTATGATTTGGAGCATATACATGGGAATTTTGTCATTAAAAACTGGCCTTATACTGATATTGTTAAACCCACAAATAGAGACTTGTTTAAAATATTAAATAAAAATGAACTTCTCAAAGTTATGAAATATAAAACTCTTTTAGAAATCGTCAACAAATCTTATTGGTATCCTATTATGAGAAAAATAATTATAGATACAAGAATATCTCAAAATCCAGATGAGTATATGTATAATATTCTTTGGGGCTCAAGCTCAAGGGTAGCAAGGGATGAGGAAGGAGTTAAAGAAGAGAAGGAGGAAAGAGAGAAGGAGGAGAAGGAGGAAAGGGAGAAAAAGAAGGAGGAAAGGGAGAAAAAGGAGAAGGAGGAAAGGGAGAAAAAGGAGAGGGAGAAAAAGGAGGAGGAGAAGGAGAAAAAGGAGAGGGAGGAAAGGGAGAAAAGAGAGAAGGAAGAGAGGGAGAAAAAGGAGAAGGAGGAAAGGGAAAAAAAGGAGAGGGAGGAAAGGGAGAAAAGAGAGAAGGAAGAGAGGGAGAAAAAGGAGAAGGAGGAAAGGGAAAAAAAGGAGAGGGAGGAAAGGGAGAAAAGTGAGAAGGAGGAGAGGGGAAAAAAGGAGAGGGAGGAAAGGGAGAAAAGAGAGAAGGAGGAGAGGGAGGAAAGGGAGAAAAGAGAGGAGGAGGAGAGGGAGCAAAGAGAGAGGGAGGAAAAATATAAAAAGATGGAAATCAGTGAGATTAATAAAAGATTGAAGGTATTACAGCAAATAGATCAAACTCAACGCACTGAGGAGGAAAATAAAGAAATGAAAAGTCTAATGGAAATATTATTTTCAAGAATAACGGCGTCAATGTCTTCACTTTCAGGGAGGAGATTTAAACGAGAAAGTGGTGAAGAAGAAGAAGGAAAAGATTATGTGGTTGATGATGTTGGTGTTATTGACTTTAGTTAGTTTTATTTGTAAATAAATGGAGGAGAGAGTGAAGGCATTCCTTAGGATTCTTTATGTTTTAAAAATTAAGATAGAAATGTATATGTTGAAAACCAAAAAGGTTTTGATCCTCTGTCGGAATTTTTCTGATAAATAAATATGAGTTATTGTCTCAAATGTAAAAAGAAAACTAAATCTAAAAATATCTCTTATGTTAAAGCTAAAAATAATAGAGTTTATCAAAAAGGAATATGTCAAGTGTGTGGCTCTAAAAAGTGCCAATTCATCTCTCCTAAAAGAGGAGGAGACATACAAAGGTTTCTCTCAGGAAGTAAATTTACAACAACTGGAATTCCAGGGGAATTACATCTACCTGGATATTCGTTCTGTGGTCCTGGAACAAACCTAGATAAAAGATTAGATGAGGCTGACAATCCTAAATCTTGGTCTAAACCTATAAATAGGGTTGATGAAGTGTGTATGAAGCATGATATTGCTTATGGGAAAACCGCTACATTGGATGAAAAACATGAAGCAGACAGAGAAATGTTATATAATTTGTCTTTGATACAAAATCCTACATTGAGAGAGAAAGTTGATAGGTTTATTGTTAAAAAAATGATAAGTGTCAAATTGAAACTTGGTCTTGGTTATTCACCCTCAAAAAACTATTAGACTCCAATGATGTTATCAAGACTGAGGAGCTTTTGGCTAATGAATTACACAAACCTATAATCACAAAGTTTAAAAGAAGGAAAGTTTATTCTAAATACACCGACCACATATGGTCCGCTGATTTAATTGAATTGAATAATGACAGTGGATACAGGTATGCTTTAACCGTTATTGATTTGAGGAGTAGATTTGCCTGGGTTGTTCCGTTGAAAAACAAGAGAGGTAATACTTTAATGTTAGCCTTTAAGCTAATATTTGATAGGGATAAAAGGAAACCAAAAAAGTTATGGACCGATGAGGGAACAGAGTTCTATAACAAAATATTTATGAAATTTCTTAAAGGGGAGGGTATTAAATTATACAGCACCTTTAATGAAGGAAAAGCAGTTGTTATTGAGCGTTTTAATCGCACTTTGAAAGAGAGACTATATAAAAAATTCACACAACTCGGTTCTCAAAAATGGGTGTATTTAATTCAGGATATTGTAGATAATTACAATAATACAGTTCATTCATCAACAAAATCAAAACCATCGGAAACATTTACAAAATTAGAATATGAAAAGGAGATTAATTTGAGAAAGCCCAAGTTTAAAGTTGGTGATATTGTAAGAATATACAAATGGAAAAGTCATTTTGAGAAAGGTTATACACAAAAATGGACTCGTGAATTATTTAAAATCATTGATGTAATGGATACAGTCCCTTGGACCTACAAATTATATGATTTAAATGGAGAAGAAATCTTGGGTTCATTTTACTCGCAAGAATTACAAAAAACACAAGTAAGCAGATAATACCCTTGAAAATAATAAATAAATAAATAAAATGTAATGGGGATACGTTTTTAAATCTGTGAACCCCAAACACAGAATCCCACAACTTTTTAGTTGGGGCTTAACTTTTGTGTGTGTATAATGGGGATACGTTTTTAAATCTGTGAACCCCAAACACAGAATCCGAGTCTCCAAAAATATAACCATCTTTCCAAGTCTCCAAGGTAGAACCACAATTTTCAGAAATATTGGGGGTTTCCGTGATAAGTCTCACATAGTATAACTGCGGACCATCAGGGAAAACTTCCCTTTCCCAATTTTTTAGGGTTTCTATGATGTGTCTCACATAGTATAACTGCGGACCATCAGGGAGAATTCCCGTTTCCCAATTTTTTAGGGTTTCTATGATGTGTCTCACATAGTATAACTGCGGACCATCAGGGAGAACTCTCCTTGCCCAATTTTTTAGGGTTTCTATGATGTGTCTCACATAGTATAACTGCGGACCATCAGGGAGAACTCTCCTTGCCCAATTTTTTAGGGTTTCTATGATGTGTCTCACATAGTATAACTGCGGACCATCAGGGAGAACTCTCCTTGCCCAATTTTTTAGGGTTTCTATGATGTGTCTCACATAGTATAACTGCGGACCATCAGGGAGAATTCCCGTTTCCCAATTTTCAGAAATTTGTGGGTCTCCAATGTATGACTTGTATTCTGACTCATCAAGGTAGAACTTGTTCAGTGGGTTTTGTTTTGATAACTCACAACAAGTATCATCATGGTAAAACTCTTTTTCAGGATTTTGTGGATCTACAAGGTATAACTCTTTGGCTGGATCATCAAGGTAGAACTCGTTCTGGGGGTCTTGGTTGTTCAAAAAGTCTTCAAACAAAAAAATAACTTCATCCCAAGTTGTGTTAAAAGCAGAATTTTCATTTCGTATCTCAGATACAATTTCCTGTGAAAGAAAATAACAATGTATTAATTTAATACAATATTTTTATTTGTATAAATCAAGCTCTATGAATATTAAAATAAACTTTGTTAACTCTTACACGAGTCTCATCTAAAAAAAAAAAAAAAAAAAAAAAAAAAAAAAACTTACCTCCATTGATAAGAGGTTCGAGTCCAGTTCATCAATCTGAAGGTTGAGTTCTACACAGGTAGTAGGACTCCAAGGAATAGCAAAGTTATCCCATTCCATTTCGGCATAGTAGTCCATTCTCAAGTGAAGCAGAAAGCGTGTTTGAAAAAGCCTGTGTGGTCGGTGCCTTTTATAAGAATGGCTGGGTGTGTGTCATTTCCTGTGGAAATTCCCTGGGCAAACCTGGGCGTGTCTTAACTGGAAATGATGTGATGGAAATTCCCTGAAAATGATGTAATGTATTACCTGGAAATGATACAATGCTGAAGAGTTTATAAAGTGCGTGGGACTTAACAAAGTGGGTGGGGCTTAGCAGAAGTGGGCGGAGCCTAGTAAAAAAGTGGGCGGGTCTAGTAAAAATGTGGGCAGAGCTTACCAAAAAGTGGGCGGCACTGGAGGCGCTCAGACAATAACATTGAGGGAGGTTTATCATTTTATTTTAGCTCAGTTAAAATATCTTGAGAAAGAACCAAACTCAAACATATTTTTTGTTAATGTATTAGACGGTGAGGAGAGTTGTAGGAGAATTAAATTATTTCCCACACATAAACAAATATTTGTAGGGTCGTTGTTTGAGTGGGCCAAAGATGATTCACCAGATGATATTAAGAGTAAAAGGTTAAAAGGTCCATAAGGTCAGAAGGATCACAGGTTCACACAGAAGGACCATTGTTTAAGTGGTCTAATGAATAAGGATAACATGTCAAAAGGTTAGAAGGTCCGTAAAGAACAGGGTGAGAGAAATAGAGGTGTTTAGGGGCAATGAGGGAGGGGAAAAATTAACATGTAAGTCAATGGGAAAATGAGAGTGTCCCAGAAGCAACATATATACACTACTGGCCATGCTGGCCCAGGCGTTCGAAGAGCGTGCGGAGGTGGTGTAGGTGCTCTTCGCGGGACGCGCTGGCGACGAGGATATCGTCCAGGTAGACGTAGACAAAATCCAAGTCGCGCAGGACGCTGTCCATCAGCCGCTGGAACGCCTGAGCCGCATTCTTCAGACCGAAGGGCATCCGCAGGAATTTGAAGAGTCCGAACGGCGTGATGACCGCCGTCTTCGGGACGTCCTCCGGCCTGATGGGGACCTGATGGTAGCCGCGTATGAGGTCCACCTTCGAGAAGAAGGACATGCCCGCCAAACGGGCGGAAAAGTCCTGAATGTGGGGGACGGGGTAGCGGTCGGGGGTGGTGGCGTCATTGAGACCGCGATAGTCCCCGCACGGTCGCCATCCCCCGCCGGGCTTCGGCACGATGTGCAGCAGCGATGCCCAAGCACTCTCCGAGCGCCGAACGATGCAGAGTCGCTCCAGGGTAGCGAACTCCGCTTTTGCTACCGCCAGCTTCGTCGGCTCGAGGCGGCGTGCCCGGGCATAGACCGGTGGCCCGACGGTGGGGATGTGATGGGCCACCCCGTGCTTGATGGCCCCCGCCGAGAAGGTGGGCCGCGTGAGGGCCGGGAAGCCAGCGAGGAGGCGGGTGAATTCGTCCGCTGCCGGAAGCGTACAGATCAAACGTGGCCGGAACCGAACCGTTCGGCAAGCCGCTTGGCAAGCCGCTCGGTGAGCCGCTCAGTGGGCTGCTCGACGGGCTGGGCAGCGCACAAGCGAGCGAGCTGAACGTCTCGGCCTGGACAAGACGTCTGTGCTTTACGTCGACCAGGAGCCCATTTGCGCACAGGAAGTCCGCGCCAAGCAATGCCATGGGCACGTCGGCGGTGATGAACGACCATCGGAAAACCTGCACTCCGAACCGCAGAGAGAGGCAGCGTTTTCCGTACGTACGGATGGGCATCCCATTCGCGGCAAGCAGCGCGGAGCCCCCGCCCGCGGCGTGCTTGTCCGACGTACCGGCAGGAACGACACTCACCTGCGCTCCTGTGTCGCACAGGTAACGGCACCCGGATAAGGTGTCCGTGATGAACAGCAGGCTGTTCGAACGGCCGGCGCTCATTGCCACTATCGAGCGCCGGCCCGATCGTTTCCCGACCTGTCAAAGGAGCATGGCGGATGACACTGTCGAGCCTTGTGGCCGAACTTGGCATGGAACCAGCACCAGGTGGTGGAGCTGGAGGAGCGCGGCTGGCTCCGCCAGGCCGGTGGAGCCGGCAGTTTTCCCCGCTGTGGCGGTTTTCGCCACGGCGGTGGGCGGGGCGTGGCGGCGGCCACGAGGTGCGTATCAGCATGCTGTGTATGCTGTGTAAGCTGATGCTGTGAATCAGCATCAGCCTCGGGATCCACGAGGTGGGCAGCAGCATCAGCCTCGAGATCCGCGACGGCCGCACCGACTCTCGCCCGCGTGTCCGAAGCCGCGAAGTACCTGTCCGCCTCGGCGGCCAATGCTCGGGGTTCCGTTAGCACGGTCCTGGCCAACGCGAGGCGTACCTGTGCTGGAAGTTGGCGACGGAAAAGCGCCCGGAATAGAGAACCAGGGGCTTCGTCGCCCAACAGCGACAGCATATGGTCCATTCGGACCGACGGGCATGTGTCGCCGAGCTCGGGGAGATCCAGGAGGCGGTCGGCCCGTGCGTCCTCCGTGAGGCCGAACGTGGCTAGGAGCAGCCGCTTGAGTGCCTCGTACTTGTGGCCGTCCGGTGGGTGGCGAAGGACGGACACAACTCAAGCGGCCGTGCCGGGCCCGAGGGAGGCGACGACGTGGCAGTAGCGCGTGTCATCGCCGGTGAGGCGCCGAAGCTGAAACTGGGCTTCGGCTTGGACGAACCAAACTTCGGCCTGGGCCTCCCAAAATTCGGGAAGTTTAACCGACATCGCGTTGTTGGCCATGGCAATGGCGTCGTGTTGGGAAGGATCGCTACGGCAGATCCAACGTCGAGGTCACCAATAAAGTGCGGTGTTACGCGTGCTACTTGTAAGCAAGGAGGAAGCGGACAACGCGGTAATTTGTAAGAGTCTTTATTCAAGAGCTCACTGTAACACTGAGCTGCTCAGGGCTGCGCGCCCCGTGTATATCTTGAGGCCACGCCTCTCTCCCCGGCGTGGCCCACCTCCACTTGGTGTGCGGGGTGATGTCACCACGTCAGTGCTTTCGTGTCCGCCACACCGCTCTAACGCATAACCACGAGTTTAAACTACATTTACAACAAATATGAAAGCTATTTTCATATCACAATGTTAAATATAGAATATATAGAAGATAATGTTAAAAAAATGAGCCCTATCTTCCAATGGTAAACAATCCTTCAAAAAATCCCTAGATCCGGAATAATATCCTGAGCTTCACCAAAAAACTACGTAATCAATTCTTCCTTATCCCAAGGGCAATCATCTCACCAACTTTCATCCAAATCCGTTCAGAACTTTTCCAGATATCTTGTTTACAAACACACGAACACACACACGCACACACACACGGTCACGATTGAATGGGAGCACGGTAATGGGACACGATGAATGGGAATGAATGAATGAATGGGAATGGGACACGAATGAGCCCTGGCGGGAGTAATGATATGTACTGCTCCCTTGCTTTATGCTCAGCATTTGAAAGGGATAGAGCACCGACAAAGCACCATAGGTTGGCAGCCATAGTGCAGGCTTTGATGGGAATAGTGGCTTCCTCCTGCGTTGAAGTCCCCTTTCCCTCCCCCTCTCCCCTCCCCTTCCCCTCCCCTCTTCCTTACTCCTACCTCCTCCCCTACCCCTCCTCTCCCCCTGACCTCTTCCCTCCCCTTCCCCTTCCCCCTCTTCCCCTCCCACCCAGCAACGCCGGGTACTTCAGCTGGTATTATTTAATAAAGTGCAGTTCCATCCCTGACACTCCATGGGTATGCAATATTTTAATCCACCTAGCAGGGTTACACGAAGAGCATGTCCTAAAATGGAACTCATCAGGTGCAAATTGTAGGTTTTTTGATTAATGTTGGTTGCCCTTCATATTCCGAAGAAGGGTGTTCACATGAAACATGCAAACCACCTGGTCAATTTGTTTGAAGTGCAGAAGCAGCTGCTCAGAAAGCAACCCCACTCAGAGGTAGCAAGCAGTATAGCCTTGGGTCATTAAGGAACCTCAAAGAAGACCAGACAACTTGCTATATCCAAAGTACAGGCAGTAATTTAGAATTTAGCCACAATGCCAGCATCCAACTCACCTCCTCTTAGCAAAAACATGGTGTGATTTTTAACGTCCACTAATTAATGCTGTCAAATGGAACACCCAATTTAACATCCTTCGGAGGAACAGCACCCTGCCTGTGGAACACCAGTGACAGTTAAAGTTGGGCCACGATTCAAACTCAGGTTATAGTCCGCTCAGAGGCCTGCATTTTTGGAATCAGACAGTCATGGACGAGTTGAATGACGAAAGATAAATGTCAACAAAAGGCCAATGGAATTTTGCGGATATCTCCACAAGGCACTGTTACTATCCATCATTGAACTTTGGTCAAGTTTAGTGGAAAATGGGCAGAGATGATGAGGAGTATGTGGAAATGTTTAGAATCAGGCAAACAAAGTTAGAGTAGGAAGAGCACAAGTATATATGAAGAATGACATGAGGTGGCAATGATTCACCACCTTAGACTGGAGGAAAAAAGGTCAATGTCTAATACAGGCAAGTAATTCCATATGTTGGGAAACGATGAAACAAATGTGTATTTGTGAGTGGAAAACTTGCATATTGTCCTGTGATCAAGGTGCAAGTCCTCACTTGGCTGAAGTATGAGTGGAGGGCAAAGAAAGAATGCGAGCCAAAGCAGAACAAGGTTCGTTGAAGACAGGTGTCCCTTTTGCATGCGAAGTACAGTCACGTGAAAAAGTAAGTACACCCCATGTAAAGTTTTGACTTTTTCCACATATTTCAACATACAGCTATTTGATCTTCATTTCAACAATATTGCTAGATAAAGGTGATATAATATAACAAATATCATGAAACATTCACATTTTGTCGTCCATTGTATAATTTAAATAAACATAAATGCAAATTTCGCATGTGGAAAAAGTAAGTACACCACTACATTTATCACTACTTCAAATACCTAAAATTAGAATCAGGTGCACCAGCTCAGGTGCAAATGATGAGAACATCGTTAGAGAGGATCTTGGAGGAACCTGTCTTATTTAAACCTCAGACATTTCGTTTGGTTTGCTTTTTGTTGTTGAAGAGTGTGGCATCACCATGCCTAGATCAAAAGAGCTCTCTGAGGCTTTCAGAAAGAAGGTTATAGATGCCTACGAGTCAGGGAAGGGATTTAAAAAGATCTCCAAACAATTTGAAATCAATCATTCGACTGTCCGGAAGATCCTCGACAAGTGGAGAAGATTCCAAACAACTGCCAATTTGTTCAGGCCAGGCCGCCCCAGCAAGTTCAGCCTGAGAGCAGACCGCAAGATGCTGAAAGAAGTCTCTAAGAACCCCAGAATGTCATCAAGGGACCTACAGGTAGCTCTTGCCACTGTTGATGTCAAAGTGCACGAGTCTACCATTAGAAAGAGGCTGCACAAATTTGATCGACATGGGAGGTGTGCCAGGAGGAAACGTTTGCTGTCCAGAAAGAACATCAGGGCAAGACTAAAGTTTTCCAATGAACACCTAGGCAAAGACCAGCACTTCTGGAACAATGTGCTCTGGACAGATGAATCAAAGGTAGAGCTATTTGGCCACAGTACCAGAAGACATGTTTGGCGAAAACCAAAGACAGCATTTGACCACAAGAACCTGATACCAACTGTAAAGCATGGTGGTGGAAATATTATGGTTTGGGGCAGCTTTGCTGCATCAGGGCCTGGGCAGCTCACCATCATAGAATCCACTATGAATTATTCATTGTACCAGAGGGTGCTTGAGGATAATGTGAGCCCATCTGTCGGAAAGTTGAAGCTCAACCGAAGGTGGACCTTGCAACATGACAATGACCCTAAACATACCAGTAAATCCACCAAGGAATGGCTGAAAAGAAAGAAATGGAGGGTTCTGGAATGGCCAAGTCAAAGTCCGGATCTAAATCCCATCGATGTGTTGTGGGGGGATTTGAAACGAGCTGTGCGTGCAAGAAACCCCTCAAACATCGCACAGCTGAAAGAATTCTGCATGGAGGAGTGGGCAAAAATTTCTCCCAGTCGATGTCAGAGACTGGTAGACAGTTATAAGAAACGCCTACTTGAGGTTGTTTCTGCCAAAGGGGGCAATACCACCTATTAGACCCAAGGGTGTACTTACTTTTTCCACATGCGAAATTTGCATTTATGTTTCTTTAAATCATACAATGGACTACAAAATGTAAATGTTTCATGATATTTGTTATATTATATCACCTTTATCTATTAATATTGTTGAAATGAAGATCAAATAGCTGTATGTTAAAATATGTTAAAGTCAAAACTTTACACGGGGTGTACTTACTTTTTCACGTGACTGTAGATCCAATGATTTAACCCACAAGGCAGATCCAATGATTCCCCCCCAAAACAGGAGATTTGTATTCATTGCACGATGCATGATGGGGTATGACCCATTATTCTCCTCCAATCTTGAATTCCTTGGGGATATGCAGTCTAATACTCAACATGGTTGGCATCTCACAGACAGGAAGTTGAGTATCCAGGGTCTGCTTCTTGCTCACCATGGGCAACTTTGTGGTCTTGAAGTGCTTTATCATTTCTCTTCTGCTTTTCATACCCACTAGCATATAAGATGGGAATACCAATCTTTGCTGTCATTGCTAATATATGGGGCAAGAACAAAAAAGGATTCCTCGGAGATCCTGCTCTCCCTGTGGGGATAACCAGCGTCGCAAGTTGGCATTTGCAGTTTCGCCACATGTGTCCATGTACCCATACACCAACCGTCCTTTTGATTTTTTGCGTCGCAAACCTTCCTGGGAGTTCTCTGAATCCACCGTCATCAGTTTCATCGGAATCCAAAATTCTCAAATTATAGCATGACCGACAGGCAGACTGACATGGTTCCTTTTACAATATAGATGTTGCTAGCTGAGAATGCCTGATAGTGAGGCCAGGAACTCACAATACAGAAACCCAAGCAATTGAGTTTCGATGAAAATGGAAAATCAGTATCTTTGTGAGAAACCTCCCTAATAGACTAATTTGCAGTTTCCATCTATATATATAAAACACAGTTTGTGTGTGTGTGGGTGCACGTGTGTGTGTGTGTGTGTGTGTGTGTGTGTGTGTGTGTGTGTGTGTGTGTGTGTGTGTGTGTGTGTGTGTGTGTGTGTGTGTGTGTGTGTGTGTGTAATGTTACCGATAGACTCCGAAACGGAGAGGCTCACGTGCTTGATATTTGGCATAGACATGGCCATTGAGCCTGGGACGAACATGGCTGAGACCATATTTGACGAGATACATATTTTTTATTCATATTTACCTCAGCGCATTTCAGCGAAGTACCCGCTAATCTCAGCCAGTGCGAGCAGCTCGCTGATTCGCTCAGAGCGATCACGTGATGTTCCATCCCGTCACACGTCACACGTTTGCACGTAATTCAGGGCGAAAACCCATTGCGTTTTTTCACCTTTATGCGACCGTGTTCTGTGTCGATTTTGTGCGATATGAATTAAATTTTAATTCATATTTCGTGTTTACGAATTCGAATACGAAGGATTTCCCCTTTCCCCTTTCGATTTCGAATACGAATCGAATACGAGCTTGAGTCGAGAGGGCGAATGTACGGGTTGGGAATGTACGGGTTCAGTGTCACAAAAGACAGTGTCACATCACTGTGTGACATCACGTGATCCTAGCAGAAGTACCCGGCATTGCCGGGTGGGGGAGGGGAGACCCGTACATGTCTCACAGTTATGTGTTCGCACGTAATTCAGTTTTTTCACATTTCAGCGAGGAACATTGCCATTCACACCACATAGGTTTTTTTTCACTTTCATCTGATATTTGTGATTTATTTCTACCAAACTGTATTTCCCATCTACACGGCCATGTATTCCTATTAACGTTATGTAAAGTACATAAATTGTGTGGATTACATCATTTATGGATGTGATCAATTGCCAGTAACCATCTATATCCCTCCCCTCCCCTTCCCTCCTCCCCCTCCCTCCCCCTCCCCCTCCCTTTCCCCCCTCCCCCTACCCTTCCCCTCCCATCCCCCTCCACCCTACCCTCTCCCCTTCCCCCCTCCCCTTTCCCCTCCCCTCCCCCTCCCCTCCTCCTCCCTTTTCCCCATGCCCCTCCCTTTCCCCCATGCCCCTCCCTTTCCCCCATGCCCCTCCATTTCCCCTCTACCCCTTCCTTTCTGCCCTACCCCTTCCCCATCCCCATCCACCTCCCCCCTCCCCTCCCCCCTCCCCTCCCCCTCCCTTTCCCCCATGCTCCTCCCTTTCCCCCCTACCCCTTCCTTTCTGTCCTACCCCTTCCCCACCCCCATCCCCCTCCCCCCCGCCCCCTCCCCTCCCCCCTCCCCTCCCATCCCCCATCCCCCTCCCCCCCGCCCCCTCCCCTCCCCCTCCCCCTCCCCCCACACCCTCGCCCACCCTCCTCCCCCTCCACCTCCCCCTCCTCCCCTCCCCCTCCTCCCCTCCCCCTCAATTGCCAGTAACCATCTATATCCCTCCCCTCCCCTTCCCTCCTCCCCCTCCCTCCCCCTCCCCCTACCTTTCCCCCCTCCCCCTACCCTTCCCCTCCCATCCCCCTCCACCCTACCCTCTCCCCTTCCCCCCTCCCCTCATCCTCCCTTTTCCCCATGCCCCTCCCTTTCCCCCATGCCCCTCCCTTTCCCCCATGCCCCTCCCTTTCCCCTCTACCCCTTCCTTTCTGCCCTACCCCCTTCCCCATCCCCCTCCCCCTCCCCCCTCCCCTCCCCCTCCCCTCCCCTCCCCCTCCCCTCCCCCTCCCCCCTCCCTCTCCTCTCCCCCCCTCCTCTCCTCCCCCCCGCTCCTCCCCTCCCCTCCCCCGCCCGGCAATGCCGGGTACTTCTGCTAGTCATTTATAAGCCATTGTTTTTATTAGTGCTTGTTTGTTTTAAACTCCCCAAAGGACAGTGTGACTTCTGCTAATTGTAAAGAACTGTTTGTGTCGTCTCGTCTTGCGATAAGGTTCTTCCATTTGGTTCATCAGAAATATTTTTGAGAACAAATCTTTCAACACATGAAAGTGCAAGAAGTGCAAGATGTCAACACAATTCACCTTGAGTGAAAATGTTTGTGGAACAGATGCATTTTCAGCCCACCGAGTAATCCGCACTTGCATGACTTATCATGTTGGTCGCATAAAGGGTGCTTTGACTGTATGTAGTTACTGAGAACTTTAGGTAACATCCGTGAATGCGTGATTGTGTCCTGTCACAACACCATCTTCTAGTGAAAACCAGAAGAACATTTAATCCACGCCAAACATGGGTGTAACAATAGAGTAGCACGATATAATGGTCTTGAAAAAGCACAGACAAAGTAAAGTGAAGTTGTTGTTTTTTATTCAAAAAAATATACATTATTAACAAAAAATTTGAAAAATATACATTGAAAACAAAACATCAAAAAACAACTTTTTGTTTTCGTGCAAAGTAGCGATTATTTGCATTGAATACCGATTCACGCACATTGCACTCCAACAAGCATCTCGACCTCAACACGAGCACGATAATGCTTCTAAATGACATTTGTTTGCATTAGTGTGATAGTATGCAAGTAGCATTGATTGTTGTGCACCACCTGAGTAAAGCATTGTTCTAATATGGAAAATACATACACACCAAGCACAGATACAGACATAATTGGAGCTTGAGGGTCAATAGGCCCATACTTTTTTATTTTACACAACTGGCAAAAACATCCCCCCTCTTACACTCTCAACTTGTTACATCCTTCACTGCCCCCCTTCCCACTTCCCCTCAAACTTTCCCAATAAATGTCGAGAGTCAATGCAGCCAATTATTACTTTTTTGGCATCGCCCGACACCAAGGTTTTGGAAAAAGTGAGGAAGAGAAATAAGATTATTCTTATAAGAAAACTAACACCGGAAAGTTTACAAATAGCAGCTATCCTTTCCAATTCTACCTGGACCTTAATATGCCTTTTAAGTTTCCAAATGTAGTTTTTCCCCAAAATTACAGAAATTGAGCTGAATAGCTGTGTAGAGTTATTTTTTCCCCCCTTTTTGGACAAGAATTCTACAATGGCAAATAAAACAAGTCACAACCTGCACATCAGTAAGGTGTTTGTCAACTTCTTCTCTTTTTTTTTAACTAAGTGCCATTCCTAAGTTTCCTAACGAAAAACCTTCAGACATACTGTACAGATACATAGACATGCAGATATACTGAAACGTCATGCCACCTTGCGGAGGCTGACAGGGTAACTGAGTAGTTGTATACCTACCTTTGAAATGTCTAGTCTAGATTTGATTCCCACTGAACTCTAAACTGCCACCTTGGAGATTCACTGGGAGGGGGAAATCGCCCGTTGAATGGGATGCTAGCCTGGGTGACCATCTACTAGCATTCACGGGTGGACATTAAAGAAACTCATGCTATTCTGTCTTTTATAAAAGTAGACCATTGTCTGCTGGCTGCCTCAATGAGCTGCTCTGCAGCTGTAACATGTCACTGAGGATAAAAAGTCCTTTGCTACCTGGATAATTTGGCACCAAAGGTGGACATTCTGGTCTCCCACTGCATCAACAGCGGTAAACTTCCAAAAAAAATCATTTTCTACATCCTCTAAAATATTTTATTTTGTTTCAAATTAATTATATACAATACTTTAACAATGTAGAACAAAAATCGCCTTCTTGGCACTTTCAAAAACCTTCCCTTTCACAGTACGTGGACAAAATATTACAGTATTTTACGTCATCTCGACCAATCAAATTCGCCGCTTGCTGACCCTCCCCATGTCCTTTTTTTCTCAAGACTGTGTGGGGTAAAGTGTTCTATGAACTCTCTCGTTTAAATATATATTCCTTTTTGTCACAAAACCCAAAATTTTTGGATTGTTCGATGTCTGACCGGCAGACAGGTGTAGTCCCAAAGTAAAAAAACAGAGCACAAGCGACACACACAGCACTTTCGCACACGGTAAATAAACGAAATTGTGGAAGCTTGGCTGGGAAGTGGTTTAAGGCACTTTTTCAGGCTTCCCTTGACCAAAGGTCACCGAAGTTCTTTCTAAGCCAATCGACTACTCAAGGCACCTATCCCTCTACATGTGGCTGCTTCAGCCCCAACCCGCCCCCTCTCTCTATGCTCCCCATAGCTTTGCTTTCGGCAATTTCCATACGGTATTTTTCACAGCATTTCATTCTGGTTTCCCATTAGATTATCTGTAGATCAGTAGTTTGATTCACTTTTCAATATCAATTTCGCTTTGGGATATCAGTTTTGATTCGTCATTGCAACTTGTGATGTGATGACACAAATTGTACATAAAAATGTCATTAAAAACAATTTTCAGTGGGATTTTTCTTGATTTTCTAAGCGGTCTAAAGAAGTCTTAAGGGTCTTAAAAGGTCTAATATGGGTCTAATGGCCTATGGGTAAAAGTGTCAAATGGATCCTAAGTGGTTTTATGGGTCTTAAGGCTCCTAAAGGGTTCAAAAGTGTTAAAAGCGTTAAAATGGGTCAAAGGGGTCTAAATTGGTTTAAGGAGTCTGTCTAAAGGGTGTAAATGTCGAAGGGGTCCAAAAGGTTTTTTATCATCCAAAGATTCTATCGGGGTTTAAAGGGACATAAGGGGTCTAAATTGTCTATGGGGTCTATGAGGTCTCAAGGGTCTATGGAGTCTAAAGGGGTGTAAAGGTTTAAAAGGTACGTTCTAATAGATAGCCACAGTGCAACTGACGTTCAAGCAGTTCGCTGTCATTCTGGTATCTAAAGCACAAGTGACAACCCTCATCATCGTCCCACCCTGAGGGTGGATGAAGTTTCCAAGTTAAATGTCTAAAGGTCTGAAAAGGGTATAAAAGGTCTAAAAGGGTGTAAGGGTCTAACGGGGTCTGAAAAAAGCTAAAACAGGTACAAAGTTTGAAAGGTGGCTAAAAGGTACATTTCAATAGTATGTACTTAATAGACTGTTTGAATTTGGCATTACATCTTTTGATGCGATGTGAATGGTGCACGAAAAATGTTGTCAAAAACGATTTCCATTTAGTTTTTCTTCATCCAAGTGGTTAAAAATGTGGACTGAAGCAGGAACTACGCCATCTTGTCGAGGATAGCTTCCTAGTCGTGGCGACAGCTGAGATCACTTCCTGTGAACAACATAGTCCCTCTGTCACAATTTGTTCCATATCAAATGATATGCATACAAGTGTTAACCTCACTCTGATCCAATACACTGGCTAAGTCGTGTGTGTGTGCGTGTGTGTGTGTGTGTGTGTGTGTGTGTGTGTGTGTGTGTGTGTGTGTGTGTGTGTGTGTGTGTGTGTGTGTGTGCACGTGCGTGTAACTTCACTCCAAATATTGCAACTTCACTCAAATTCCATCTTCCAATGTTGATGTCTGAGCTAATGATAAATCTACATGGAGTTTTCACATTTTCCGACTTTAGGAGATACGCAAGCAAAGTCACAAAGCAATGTACCAAAATTTCTTGGCATTACCATGCAGTCTCAGTTTGTGTCTACAGAAGAGTCTTTTGAAGTTTACTCTTCTTGAGGTCTGCCACCACATTGCAGTTATGTTCTGTTCGGCACCTACAATGGTTTGGGTTTTGGGGGTTATGGACAAAAGGAAGGCAAATCAAAAGATGAATGTTGCTAGTACAGACAACTCCCAGTTTGAGAATGATTTGGGTTCCTGGACACTGTTCTCAAAGCGAAATTGTTCTCAAACCGGAACACACTACAATTTGATTAAAACCAACATATATAATACCATATTAATAGGTAAAACAATGTAAATAGTCATTAAGGAGAATTAAAAAAACATACAAATTATTTAATAATTAAATTCCGGCCAGAAAAAAAAAACTCAGCATTATGTTTGTGACGTGTAATTTCAGGGGACAGTTCTCATATAAATTGAGGGTTTCAAGCATATTAATGTTCATGCGAATACATACCTTGTGGTCAGCAGCATTATAGCAGACAGCAGGAGGCTTAGAGCAGCAAGAGCAATCGCAGTGAGTGGGAGAGTTGCGGAATTTTGATGGTTGGCTTCATTATTCAGTGACTTCATCATTAATTTTCTGTTGCATCGTTCCCCCGTGAAGTTGTTGTCACACCTGTTGGAAGATATAGTCTTGAATTCCAGCACATATATAACACTGCTCTACTTTATCAAACATCGTCACAAGAACCAATGTGTCGGCCTACTCTGTAGATGCCAATTTCCTTTCTCCATCTGTACCTTAAATGATCTCAAATGAGGCATTGCCATGTCTCCAGGTACATATTGTTTTAGGACATAAATCGGTAGATCGGCATGTCCGATTTTTACAGTCGAAACTTGGTACGGTAATGGGATCACTTCTAATATATGGAGATGTCGAGATGTTACTGTTGAAGCATATGTGGTGTCAATACCCATTCAAACTCTAGAGGAAGTAGTTTTATGATCAGTTGCAATAAGCAAGCATTTATCAATGTGCATGGACTAGTTAAAGCATACAATTTGTATTCATACAAAAGCAATACATGTGATTACCATCAAATATTACAATGAAGTGACACCGAAGGGACGGGCACATTTACTGGCTTTTTACTCACCGGCAAATTGCCTTTTTCAGCTTCCTAAAGTATCGACACGTGCCGGTAACACAGTAATGTTGGAACCTTTTGGTACACCTCGTCATTCTATTGTATCCAATATCCACTCCTCTAACATTTGCTTCCTTCTTTAGTTTCTCCGCCTTTTCTCTCCTGGACTGGATTTTTGGAGGAGAAGTTGAAAATTGCTCGCTGATTAAGTGTAGCCCAGTTCCACCGCTTGGGGTTACTTCCAAACCTCCACTTCCTTCCTCTGCGCTGCCCTCATCCTGCTCTGGAAGTTCTCCCAAGTTCTCAGGTACCGCCCAATCTTCCGGAGCAGTCTCTGTGCTTTGCACATTCACCGGGCTGAACAGCACTAGGGTTCAATGGTCAGGGTAAGAATGTGACAAGTTGAGAAAAATGATTGTCACGCTTAAAATTCAAAACTCCACCATGTTCTACCTATGGGCTTCGAGCAAAACATGATATCGACATATTTGGCTCAACCACAACATACGAGCTACACAAGAAATAAAGGTTCAATATTGTGGGACATTTTCCATCATTCAATCGTATTCTATTTCAATTGGTTATACAACATGGCCTTTTCGATATTGATTCTGGTTCGGTTTCTCTGACATGAAAGACACGGAATTATGAGACTTTCACGCTACGTGGTTTTAACACGTGGGAAACGCAGAGCTCACCTGCCAGAACAATCGCCAGAATAAAACACCTGGAGAACGTCATTGTGTTGCGTGAACGATTTTTCCAATCGTGAAATTTTCAAATCGTGAACTCTCCCACTCACTGCTTCACACACCGTGAACTGGGCTGCACTTGTAGTGTGAACGATTTAGCCAAATAGTTTCCACGCTGTCGACCCGCCTCAGTCCAATCGCTCACGTTTGTACCTGAGATTCGGTTCTTTTAAAGCAAAATGCGGCTAAGGGCAGGTGTGGGTGTGTGAAGGCAAGGGTGTGGTTTTCTTCCAGGAATAGAAACATAAACAGGGGGGTGAAATGTATGAGCACTTCCGATTTCTTTACCTTCTGTGCCCTATTCTAATCTGTTGGTATTGATTTACCAGTTATTGCCTTATTCTCCCAGATGTCAGAGCTATTTTGGTGATGTTGTCAGAAATAGAAAAAATATGAGTCACATTGCCATTCCAGGAAAGCCCTCTTTCTGAAAGTCCTAAATTTCATGTTTACTGCTCACCTCCACTCCATTGCTATTCTTTTCTCCCACCTGCGGAATATCCTTCCTCAATTTGCTAAACCCCTTCTTCGATCCAGAATTTCAAAGTGGCTGTACACCACCATCTCAAAACATCCTCCATCCCTTATCATGATCTTTTTTTCTTTTTTTTTTGTATACAAGGTCGAGGCTCGTGTAAGAACTCAACATCAATCACAAAAAACAACGACGAACGGACACGCAAAACATACAATACAGGGAGCGGGAGACAAGATGGGGGGGGGGGGGGGGGGAGAGAGGGAAGCACACAAGTACAACAGCAGAGAACAGGGACATCGGAAGATCTGTGGGAGGGAGAGGGCTTGGGGGGAGGACGCATGGGAAGGCGGCGGGGGGGGGGAGGGGGATGGGAAAGTATAAAACACATGGACACTGCTGGAACTTCCAGGAATGAAAAAAGTCGGTATTTAAAAAAAAAAAGTGGATTTGGGGTGAATTAACGGGGGTAGAAGAGATCAAGGTTTTGGTATCTTCGATCTTTGCTATCTTCGTTAACCCTCACCTAACCATCCCCTTTTATCTGCAGGTTTCTACATTTCTTTCAATCTCTTCTCTCCGGCTCCTGCTCATTCGTCCCTCGTTGCATCCCGTATGCTGTGCCACCGCCTCTGTGTAAGTGCACAGAGGCAGCATATGGCACCTTATACCCTTTGTGACCTCGCTCTTCAATGAGCCTATATAATTTGTATACAAAAGATATGCCCAATAATACTCAATTCAGTGATGACAACTGCATTATCAAGTTCACAGGTACTGGACTTAATGGGATTATGTTGGGAGAATTTGTTTTTTTTAAGTTGTAGGAGGCTTCACACGCATTATTTGACAGGGATAGGTAAACCTGTTTGGCTGGAAAGGCACTACCACTCAGACCTAAAAAAAAAATTTAGCCTCATTGTATAAGCTGCATTAATAGGAGGTCTACCTTAATTTGAACAAGATCAAAGTAAGCATATGGCATTGCCTTAGTTTCTTTAGTAAACAACCCCCCAAATAATTCAAACATCATAAAAATACCGCACCTGCAGAATGTGCTTCGAAATAAAGCCTAGTATTGTATCACCTGGGGTCACATCAGGAAAAGGTGGATTCAATAAAGACGAAGCGCGACAGTGGAAGTCATCCCCTTCGCAATAAAAGCCCCTTCATGCCCATGCAACTCATGTATTAGTCCCCTACCGGTGTACGCCGGAGGGGACTATAGGTTTGCACGCTGTCCCTCCGTCCGTCAGTCCGTCAGTCCGTCACGCAAAGAACAGTTTTCCGGACTTTTTTTCTAAACTCTTAATGCTAATGATTTCAAACTTGGCACATGGTTTCCTCGTGATAAGTTACAGATCAAGTTGGAACTTCACGACGTTTCGATCATTTTTGACAAAGTTATGGCACTTTTAACTTTGGGAATTCTGATAATTCTGATGATCCTTAACTCAGTGCCATTTTAAGTTTTAATTTCCTTTAAAAAAAAATTTTCTCTGCAATAATAGGACCGATTGAGATCAAATTTTCACCCTAGGGGGGACTCGGTCTGTAGAACATTTTAATGGTAATTATGACGTTACAGGTCACGTGGTTCGGCCGCCATATTATTTTTCGTGAAAACACGAAAACACCTTTTTCTCTGCAACGGCTGAACAGATCGAGGCCAAACTTTGCAGGCAGAATCGCATACCCACGACGAACAAAAAAAAGTCAACGAGCATGACGTCATGCGTCACATGGTTTCAGAGTTATGACGGTTTTAAGCATGAACCTTTAAAACCTAGCTCCTCCCTCATTTTTGATCCAATCGAGGGGAAACCTCACAGATCTGTTCAGCATGTCAGTCTACTAAAATGTCCTTTTGGAATTTGCGATAGGGCACGTGGTTTGGCAGATATCGTTAATTAAACGAAAATATTTTATAAAAATGGATATCTCTTGAATCGCTGGTACCTCAGACCGTGAGTTGGTAATTATATAATTCACACAGTGCAATACGTGCAGGCCACTCCACTGAGCGACCTTGTGGGCTTATCAACGAGGCGAGGCATGACACACATGTGTCTCAGCATACCTCAGATCAAGTTTGAAAACTAGCATCAACCGTGCATAAATTTGCATAATAGATCATTTTTGACAAAGTTATGGCACTCTGAGCTTTGGTAGGGGACATGTATTGCAGCGCAATACTCAGAATGCTTGTTAGTTAAAGTATTTATTAAGCTGGCGACCTTATTCAGGTAGGCCTCCGATAGAGACTGTAGGTATAAAGTGCAATAATAAAATGGGAAGCAAATCTTCGCAAAGGCTAGTGTCGACCTACATCGGCAGACAGGTACAATAGGGAAGCAAATCTTTGCAAAGTGTTAGGGACAGACAGGTACAATAATGGATGGAATCAACAGGATGTTGATCGAGTGAGGATAAGTTGACGTTTCGAGCATCAACCCTTCTTCGGAGCAAAAGACTAGCTTTCTGTGGTGCAAATCCCACATAGGGTTAACACCAGAAGTATCAGCTTCTCCTTGCTTCCTGCAACAGTTTGTATACTTCGATGAACGTTCAGTTGATTCATTCCTTGGTTAAGAGATACAGTAGATTCCCTAGCAGTTGGTTATAGCTTGCAAATGTATGAAGTTCACTTTTTGATCTGAATGAATAATGGTGATAAACTTGTATTAATCCGAAAACGCAAGAGTGCACATCCAGCCAAGATGAGCAGTCTGTATAAGAATTCTCGACGGCATGTTTGAACTAAAAAACTGTCAAGGGAATTATGAACAAAGCACGAAACATAGAGCAGACTCCAAAGAACAAGCGCACAACATGACACAGCATGAAAACGAATAATAAAAGTTTGGCCCATCCTAACAATATTACGCTAGCGAATTTATTTCTTCTCCAGCTGTTAACAACTATATTGATGTGCCACTATCGGGGACGCCTCGTCGTGGTGGTTGTACCCCCCCCCCCTCCCGCCCCCCAATGCAAGTCTGGGGCCAAATCTTCTCCATTATTCGCTGTTGCCCGGATTTGTTGAGGCAGCGCGGTCACGGTCAGAGTGCCAAAGGGTACACATGGACCGGCCCTTTCCCCCTTGTCTCTCTCTGGCTCTGTCTCTCTGTCTGTCTCTCTCTCTCTCTCTCTCTCTCTCTCTCTCTGTCTCTCTGTCTCTCTGTCTCTCTGTCTCTCTGTCTCTCTCTCTCCCTCTGTCTCTCTCTCTGTCTCTCTCTCTGTCTCTGTCTCTGTCTCTGTCTCTATCTCTGTCTCTGTCTCTATCTCTGTCTCTGTATCTGTCTCTGTCTCGCTCTCTCTATATATACCAACCCTCCTCCCGCACTCCCTCTCTCTAACTCAGTTGTGGCTTTGACTGTGTGAAGGCAGGGGTGCACCATCGTGGATGTGGGGGTCTCTGGGTCGCTCCAGGGACATCAATCGGCTGTCTCCGTGCCACGGGCTTGTTGAAGAGAACTGTCAAGGCCGACAAAACAACAACACCAACAACTATCTTGATGTTTTATTAAAGTCTAAATATGCCAATCTTGATCGAGTTACTCTATATGTAACATGATCGCGATAAGAGCACAGCATGACAGTCAAGAGAACGAGCACACAATGGAAAACTCAATAGAACAAGCAACCAGCATAAAAGTTTGCATGATGAGCCCAGTCCATGAAAGTCCATGGAGCCATACCAACCATGGACACAGCATGGAGCATGCTGATTGCATGCAAATGATTAACGAGACAAATCCCCCACCCCACCAATTTTCTCCCACTCCTCCCTCCAGAATTATAACAGTTTACAAACTTGAGATATTTTACTAGAGTTGTTATATTTACACGAGGGTGGCATGATATAGCTCAGAAGTTGTCCAATCACTATGAACTCCTCATGGTGGAGATATTGTAGCCTCACAGTCTGCTCTATTCCACAGTGAATGGTAGATTATGGTATAGGAAGAGAATTAGGCTACGGATCAGGATGTACATTGGTCATCAAGCCATGAAAAACTTCACAATGTGCTATAAATTATGGCACGGACACAAGAAAGGTCAAAATATATCAATTACATTTTGTATTGAGCCATTCCATTGTGAGACTTGAGCTGACATAATAAATCAAAGCGAGCATACTAACTTTTGAAGTATCTAATCTGGGTTCGACTCGATATAAACTGCTGTCGTCATCGTGCTTCATGGGCAGGGTGTTGCGTCAACAAGTAAATGCCTGGTAGTATTTGTTTCTGGAGCTTAAGGATGCTGCGGTATACCTTTCAAAAGCAATAAGCCATTGTGTACTGATATCAAGGACAAATTCGAAATTCCTGACCAAGTCGTGATTCGTGCGTAATACTGTGATTGCGTCGTGAGTTTTCCGGATGTATATTCTCTGCTATGGAAACGTTTGCCAATTGTTAAGACTTGTCAGTTGGCGTCATAATGCCCCTAGGGAATGTGGAGACATTTTCCATTTGTAAAGACTTGTCAGTTTGCGTCATAATGTCCCTAGGGAATGTGGAGACATTTTCCATTTGTTAAGACTTGTCAGTTGGCGTCATAATGTCCCTAGGCACTATGGAAAAAAGACAACTATATTAACCCTACCGGCGAGATCTTAGAAGATAGTGGCTGTCATCACACACACACGGGTTAAGTTAATCGACGTAGAAAGAAAAAACAAGCTTCCATAAGCAAGAAAAAATCTGGACATGCTAATAATACTATGCTGCACAAGGGTCGATGATGTATTGGACACAATCTCTATATATACTGCATATATATATATATATACAGGGGGCTGCAAAAGTAGGTATACAGTAATGAAAAACAAAACGTGTGCACAAAATGTATTTTATTGATTATACAAGCATATCAATAATAACATATCAATAATAAACATATCAATAATAAACATATTAATCCCTCAAATGTTCAAACTGTTTGCCCCCGGCATTCACACACTCCACTAGTCGAGTGTGGACACCCATGCACACTCTGGCACAAAGGTCTTTATCAGCATCAATTTCCTGGCAAGCCTCCCGTATGAACTGAATCATGGCATCAACAGAACGTGGATTGCGTGCGAAAACCCTGTCTTTTACACATCCCCAGAAAAAGAAGTCCATAGGGGTGAGATCCGGCGAACGTGGTGGCCAGTCAACGGCTCCCCGACGTCCAATCCACCTGTTGGGAAATTCTTTGTCAAGTAGTCAAGAAATTTGTCAATTTCCACTTCACCTGCAAATAATAGATGTATTATAGAAAAAATTACGAAAATAAAAATATTAAAAATGGTAATAATGATTTTAATGGATTAAATGAATTCTAGTATCTATCTATAATTCCAGTAATCTCTGTGTGTATGCGACCGCTGTTTCTCGACAACTACCGGTCCGATATACTTGAAACTTGCCAGGTATATTGCTGGGGACCCGAGGATGTGCCTTTTCAAGGTTTCATATTAATCGGACAAGTAGTTACCGAGCTATGTCCAAAAAACGATTCGACCAATCAGAGAGCAGCGAGCTACCGAGCTATGGCGATTTAGCCGTTCGCCGTTCGCTTTGGCTTTGCGAATGGACCAAACCATTTCATGTAAATAGAGGGGGGGGGGGGTTCTACCGTACTCGCAAGCCGTTCGCTTTGGCTTTGCGAATGGACCAAACCATTTCATGTAAATAGAGGGGGGGGATATAATTTTAGATATATATATAGTACGGGCATGCCCTAGTTAAATGAATCCTAGCACCACTATTATAATACTGGTAATACTGGTATAATCCTTACTGTATACCTACTTTTGCAGCCCCCTGTATATATACATATACATATACATACATATGTCTATATATACATATGTCGATATATATACAGACTTGGCATTTAATATGGAATATTTTTTTTGTGGGGGTGAACTTACTTTTCAAGATGTCTTCGAACCAAAAGTTCATTGGAATTATGTTGAAATTATTCTAGATTTTGTTAATGTGACCTTTAAAAGAAACAAAAACCACATTTGACATTTCGAAACAAATAAATTGATCATTGAAAGTGATGGAAACTGATATCGAACTCAATTCATGGACAGTACTGTGTTAAACTTCTGTACGTTTTCCAGAAGTATCTCTTTATTTTGCACATTAGCCAAAATTTTTTTTAACAAAAACAAAAGTTAAATTACGACTGGGATTACGGACAGTAAAATTACAGTTCAGTACTTCGTGTAACCCCCACGAGCATTCAGGAGAGCACGTACGAGTTAAGGCATGCTGTTCACGGGATTTGCCAAAGTTTGGACAGGAATCGCTTGCCATGCAGTGACAATAGCCTGCTGCAATTCACGCACAGAGGTCGGCTGCTGGTCCAAGTGGTCGATTTGACGCGTTAATTCTGCCCACAAGTTCTCTATCGGATTCATATCCGGGGACATGGCAGGCCACTCCATATGCTCTACACCACGGTCAGCAAGAAAGTGTTGGATCATGCGAGGACGATGAGGCCGTGCATTGTCATCTTGGAAGACAAAGTTTCCTCGAAAGGCTGCACGAGCAAATGGAAGCAATGTTTCTTCCAGAATGGCCCTGTACTTGAACTGGTTCAGGTTTCCATTCAGAACAACCAGGTCAGTTTTTCCACCTGCATGAAAAGCAGCCCAAACGGTCACCCCACCACCCCCAGCTTGGACTCTTGACACTGTACAATCTTTGTTGAAGGCTTCATGCACTTGTCTGCACACTCGGACGTGGCCATCTTGACGATAGACCAGAAATCTAGACTCGTCACTGAAGATCACGTGATTCCAGTGTCCTGGCTGCCATTGACGGTGCTCTCTGGCCCACTGCAATCGGCGCTGGCGGTGTTGTCTGGTCAGGCGTGGCTTTCTCAGGGGATGCCTGGCACGATAGCCTGCTTGAACCAGTCGTTGGTAGACTAGCTTTCTGGATACAGGCACATTTGTCAGTTGCTGCCACTCAGCCCCAAGTCGATTAGCTGACTTGGTACGGCCATTGCGGACTAACCCGTGCAGCTGGCGATCATCCCTCCTTGTGGTTCTGCGGGGATGTCCTGGCCTCGGTATTGGAGTAGGGACACCCCTCTGAGCATTTCGTTTCAGGATCTTTGACACCTGACCTTGAGTAATGCCATACTGCCGAGCAATAGCACGGTCTTTCATGCCGTAATTTCGTAAAGCCACCACTCCATGACAAACAGCATTGTCGAGTTGACGGACCACCTCCAGAGGAAGTGGCAATAACTTTTGGAGACGTGCAGCAGTTGTTTTCCACTAATACAGAACGCAACAACCCTTGTATACCCGACTGTGAAGCCAATCGTCAAATGCACCTGTCCGTACATTTTGCCACGCCACCTGTGATATAATCCTGTTGTTGACTTCTTGCTGCGACAGACAATCAGTGACATGGTTCGTTTAACAAATAAATCACCAAAGTGTAAAAGAAACTCACCAGATTGATATACTGAGTTCAGAAAATAAACCCAAGTCAAGAAAAAAAAATATTCCATATTAAATGCCAAGTCTGTATATTGTTGCGGATCCGGGGGTCGGCGCTCCCCTTACCAAGCGGGGGATAACCCCCTTGTATTTTACATTGGCCGATCCTCCGTTCCTGGAAACTATGACGTCACTTCCGGTTGGTAGTAGCCAGGGTCATTGGTCAATGAAGTCCCAAATACCTGCTTACTAGTACCGACCGTAAGCGAGGAGATAATTTCCACCCGAGCCGCAGCGTTAATGGATGCGCTGAGCGAAGCGAGCTGCGACTCGGGTCGTTAACAAAAGGACTAAACCAGATTCTGAGCGGTTCTGCCAAATCGCGCCGCAGGTACTCAATTTAGGAAATCACGAAAGCGATCGGATGAGAGTAAACCAAAGTAAAGGAAGAACAGATATTTATTAATTATGTACACAAAACCCGAAGAGAAAATTAAAGAAGGGCATATACAGGAAGAGGAAAAAGCAGATACATGGGGCAAGCTTAACCAGTCTTACTTATCACGCCCAGGACAACACAAACTGACTTACACGAAAAGGTGGTGGTGGGAAGGAAGAGAAGGGTCCAGGCAGATGGTAGGCGTCGAGGTCCGGCTCCAAGCTCACACTCCGGTCCACGCTTTGGGTTCGAGGCAAAACCGGGCAAACAGCTCTGCGTGTCGTTGGACACGACCAGACAATTATATAGCGGGGGAAAGCTGGTATGCTGCGTACATAATTCAAATCTCTGCCGCTCTGCCGGTCAATCTCCGTGGCTCTCTCTCTGCCGCTCGCCTCTGTGGCTCTCTCTGGCTCATCTGCTTGTTCGTCTGCGGCTCCTCTCTCATCTCATCTGCTTGTTCGTCTGCCGCTCCTCCCTCGAAGTAGTCCGCGGCGGCGCTTTTATTACATGCCTCACGTATCAAGCCGCGTCCGCTTCGCTCTGCCTACCGGTGAACACGCCTCAGCCTGGATTGGTCGCGAGGGTTCATCGGTACCTCCCTTTGTGACGCGTTGATGGGGCCACGCCTTCATTCCTGGTGCTCTGAGGACTCCTCCCCCTTCTTCTCCGAGATGAAGCACATGGGCAATGGCATCTTGTGGGGAGATAGAAAACCACTCGCACCGCTTTTGAAGGGAAATTTGGGGCCTACTCTTATTTCATTAATGCAACGTAGATTCAACTATTGGGAACAGATCCTTACCTGAAACACATATTAAGGACATAACTGAAGAGGTTTCTATGGTGTCCTACGTGTTGCTTGTGGCCTATCTAGGGTGCGATCTTTGACCTTTGGGAGATGGGGATATTTACAGGGAATTATTTACAAGGCTTATTATTTACAAGTGAAGGTTATAAAAACCGTAACACGGCACCCTTCTCTCCTCCAGGCACGTCCCGTGCCGACAAAACTTTATCTTAGTGTGACACTCAGTTGTTGTTACCCTCTACTTTTAACCTCACCCTGAGTGCGACATTTTAAAAACAATTAAGTATGTCCCGCATGCTGCGTTGCATTCTACCTGACTGACTCACGCCCACAGAATAACTGAATTACGGAATTAATTTTCAAACTACACAGTGACGGTGGGGAGCATGTTATTTACAAAGACTACTATTTGGTATTTACAAACTACACCCAGGACCTGTCTTTTTGGAAACAAAAGCAGCACTTTTGAGAAGAGGAAAGTCATTGGCACACTGCACTGCACCGATACACCAAGCACCAATTAACAAAATGCACCACGAGCACCATACAGCACCAAAGCATGAAAAGCACCATCCAGTGCACAGTCATACGATTTCAATATAATCAGCAAATGACGTCTTCTCTTCTCTGCTGGGCCGATGGTTCTGGATGACTTCTTGCTTGCTGTCTATTTGGTAATAAAAAGGGCACAAAACACATCCACTTCTTTTTTAAATTATGGCCAGCAGGGGCCAACTAAGGGTGGTCCACCTGCATGGCTTAGGTGCCACCTCAACCGTGGTCCGCAAGCAAGATTTCGCTGGCCACAATGGCCGGTTCCCAGCAGAGGTGCAAGGCCCCAAAACCTGGGGTCCATAAGTGGTGCTCGGCCACAAAAACGCGTGGTCCATAAAGTGGTGTTCGGCCACAACTGTGTGGTCCATAAAGTGGTGTACCGGTCCAGGCAGGCAGCAGCGAGGGTGCGGGCAACACAACTGCGAACACCTGTGCACTCCCCCAGGGCCCAAAATAAACAAATCCATGAGTGGAGGAAGGATGACAAGCAAGCAGCGGGGCAAGATTGCAAGAGTACACGTTAGAACAAGGCAATGCAAGGTGAGGTGCACTGGAGAGCGAGCGGAGAAAGCTCATCCCTAGCATACGTTCCCCCCCTGTCACCTAACCTACCCTTGCCCTACCCTGTATTTACACAATTCACAAATCCGTCGCTACGTCCTGTCTTCCCCATATCTCCCCTAATCCAAATTCGTCATCAATCCCTCTGAACCAAATTTGCCATCAATCCCAATTCCTCATCAATCCCTCCTAAGGAGGAAGAGATGGAATCACAAGCAAAAGGTCACCCCCACGTCATGATGCATCTTACATCCCAGACATTTGCAAAAAACTGTGGTGTGGAGTCCTGTCACCCTGGTGAGTGGATGCAGATGGTGCGAAGAGACTTTCAATCCTAACTACCTTCGAAATGACTTTAACACACTTCACACTACCCGGGGTCTTTCCCTGCAAAACCATTGGCCATCTTTACTCTATGTGGTTCGAAGAACCGAACTCCCATTGAACATACTGTGGCGCTCACCAATTTGGGGTCTCACTCCCGCGATTCTACTCCCTGTGCCCGAGCACAATTTCAGGGCTGGGTTGTGTGGCTCTCCCAGCTCACCTGCACACCTCCGCCACTGTAGTTGCCTCCCGAGCTTGCCTGCTCCTTACCCTAACCTACCTGGGGAAGGCCCTCTGGCGCTCTCACCCCCTACCGCCCTCTCTGGCGTCGGGCTACCCGGGTCCGTCCTCCGGATCCTCGGGCCCCATTGAACAACTCACTAACTGGCTCCCAGAGCCTACCTGCGGCCTCAACTGGCTGACAGACTAACAGTGGCGGAGTGCCCATTTAATCACACACACTAACAGGCCACATGCCCAGCCAATTTACTCCACTAATGCACCCAACACAACACTTCTGTGCAACTACTCGCACCACAGATGCCAATATCCAACCACAATTTACCTACTCCCTCTACCTACTTTTAAACTACCCTGCCCGGGTATTCGTGAAGGGGGTCCATCCTTCCCAATCCACTCCTTTTGCACCAACCACTCCACTCCACGTAATCCACACTCCACTCACTCCACACCATCCATTCCATACTCCATTTACTCCAGACCATCTATTCCATACAACCATTCTCAATACCCCTGAATTGCACTTGCACACCTTGCAAGCCATTCACTCAATACAATGCCATTCATCATGCTCACCGCAAAGAACTTTCATCCCAATTTCTCATTTCATCACTTTCACTACAAACACACTGCATCATCTAACTATCTACTCCCTTCTGAAACTCATGCTCCCCGTCTTCCCTTATACTAAGCACTCCATCATCGTTATCATCCATCTAATCTATTCTGCATCCCCACTACCGGTATCAATGTCACTACTTAAACCTAAAGTTACCTATGGTCAGCTATTTCCCTAATCATGAACCTAACCCTCCCGGGCTAGTTTCACAGCCACCCCATAAACTATAGCTCATGTTCCCCAAATGGTGAATGGTACAACTACCATTCCTATCACTACTGCTATCATTAATCGTCCATTATTCTGAGCCTCTCGATGCGTCAATGCATTTTCATAGCTCGGCTTCGCAAAGCCGAGCATTGAATACGGGTGGTTTGTCGCCTGCAGGTTGGGTCCGTCCGGCATTCGGATTCAGGGGAGGAGGTTTACTCGGGCCAAGGTTCAAGGCACCATCCCTACGCAAGGCCTCGCGCTGCCAAGCGCGATGGCCCAGGCTTGCCCGGCCGGAACGCCACCACCACAAGGGGGCGCTGCTCCAACCCCTCCTCCTTCCTCTCGAACCGGGCCGCCCGCTTTGCCTGGCAAAGCGCGGAATCGACCGTGCAGGGCGGGGCCCGGCCCGAATCGTGCATGACGCTCCGAGCAGGAGCGATGCGACACCGATCCCCGCCGGCTCCCGCAGCACACAACGAACACCACACACCGAGAGCTCGCGTCGGCTATACGTTGGCCTAACCGCTGCCCCGGTCAACGTCGATGCTTCCCTCGCATGCTCACACCACGCATTCCGTTCTACACTCATACATCTCATACACTCCGTTAATTCCACCACCGCACTCTCTGTTACACACCACTCGCTGTTCGCACACTCCATAATGCACCTCTCTCGCGCACCGTCTTGCGCACTCTCCCTTTGTACGTACTCCATACCACTCATGGGGGTGCACTCTTGCATCCACTCATTCAGCGCACACCTACTCACGGGTGTGCAATCCCTTGTCGCACACCCAATCACGCGCTCCACCACCAACTCAGGTGTGCATTCTCGCACACGCTCCTCAACCATTCCAGGTGTGCATTCTTTCTCACTCGCCACAACCAACTCACTCTCAGTGTCACAATCACTCCCACTATCACACTCCGATGCGCATTCACGCTCGCACTCGGTAACACACTCGCGCCTCGACACCATTCGCACACGCGCGCCATTGCCATTCACACAGCGCGCCACGGACCGCCTACGAGCGCCCGGGTTATGCCTGCATCCCAAGCGCGTGAAAAACCCTCCCGCGCCAAACACTCTCCTGCAAAATCTTTTTGCACCATCTACAGCCCGACTCACCTTCGGGATTCTTCTTCCTCCCCGCTCCAACACCTGCAAATCTTTATTCGGGTCAATAAGCACGGCATCATGATGCGAGCACGGACCTTGTACATTTTCCATTTTTTCCCTCCCGTGAGTGCTCTTCTAAGTCCGTCTCTTCCGCCCCAATTTCCACTATTGCTTCGGTTTTGATTTCATTTTCCAGCCCAACGACCGCTGACGCGCTCCAAAAATTTTCTTTTAATTCTGTGGCTGTTGGCTTTTCCATACCCCGGGTCGCGATTTCTATACCCGTCCACGTGACCATGCCTTGCCCCAACTCACTCAACCCGCGATCCTCGAGTCGCGTTACCTCGTCGCGTACAAATGCGACCTCCTCGCTCAACCTCCCTCTCACATTCCCTCGTCTCATGCCGGGCTTGCCCCCTCGCCAACCCCTCATTAATTTATTGGGCCTGACCATTTATGTCTTCCAATTGGTCCCCTACTTTGCCCTCTAATCCTACCAATTTGACCTCTAGGCCCCCAATTTGGCTTTCTAATCGCTCCCCCATTCTATCTTCCAAATTACTTAACCCTTCCTTCATTTGGCTACTTTGCGCATCCATCTTTTTTTCTTGGATGTCCATTCTCCCATTTATTTTATTCATGTCATTCTTTTGGGCATCAATTATTTCCCTTTTTGATTGGTTCCCCATCTCTCTCATTTCTGCCATGAATTGCGCCATGAAGGATTGCATATCCATCACTCTTACTTGCGCCGTGGGCACCGCCATTTTGTGTGCCTGCAACCTCCTTTACCACACCTTCATTATCCTCCTCTTCCATTTCTCCCACCTCTTCCCTGGGGTCCTGGGTTAACTCTAACCCCTCTTATATCTCCCCAACCGGCATCCGATCGCCTTGAGTATCCATGGCACGACTCAATTTGGATTTTAATACTAAATTTTGGCCGCTCGTAATTTTGACCAAATTTTTTTTTAAGATGATAGAAAATTTGGTTCGGGTCCCAAATCCCACTCCCAGACACCAATTGTTGCGGATCCGGGGGTCGGCGCTCCCCTTACCAAGGGGTGCGGGTTAATCCCCTTGTCTTTTACACTGGCCGATCCTTCGTTCCTGGAAACTATGACGTCACTTCCGGTCGGTAGTAGCCAGGGTCATTAGTCAATGAAGTCCCAAATACCTGCTTACTAGTACCAACCGTAAGTGAGGAGATAATTTCCACCCGAGCCGCAGCGTTAATGGATACGCCGAGCGAAGCGAACTGCGACTCGGGCCGTTAACAAAAAGACTAAACCCGATTCTGAGCGGTTCTGCCAAATCGCGCCGCAGGTACTCAATTGAGGAAATCACGAAAGCGATCAGATGAGAGGAAACCAAAAGGTAAGAAAGAACAAATATGATTTATTACAAACAATAATGAAGAGGAAACGAAAGGAATAGAATGTACAAAAGAGGAAATAAAAGGACACAGGGCAATCTTAAACTACACAATCTTACTTAACAAACCCAGGACAGAACAAACGGACTTACACAAAAAGGGTAGTGGTGGGAAGGAAGAGAAGGGTCCAGGCAGATGGTAGGCATCGAGGTCCGGCTCCAAGCTCGCGCTCTGGTCCACGCTTTGGGTTTGAGGCAAAACCCGGCAAACAGCTCCGCATGTCGTTGGACGCGACCAGACAATTATATAGCGGGGGAAAGCTTGTATGCTGCGTCCGTAATTCAAATCTCTGCCTGTCAATCTCCGTGGCTCTCTCTGCCGCTCGCCTCCGTGGCTCTCTCTGGCTCATCTGCTTGTTCGTTTGTGGCTCCTCTCTGGCTCATCTGCTTGTTCGTCTGCCGCTCCTCCCGCTCATCTGCTTGTTCATCTGTGGCTCCTCTCGCTCATCTGCTTGTTCGTCTGCGGCTCCTCTCTCGATGTAGTCCGCGGCGGCACTTTTATTACATGCCTCGCGTATCAAGCTGCATCCGCTTCGCTCCACCTACCGGTGAACACACCTCGGCCTGGATTGGTCGCGAGGGTTCATCGGTACCTCCCTTCGTGACGCGTTGATGGGGCCACGCCTGCGTTCCTGGAGCTCCTCCCCCTTCTTCTCCAACTTGACCGCGTGCGTAATGGCGTTTGATGCAGCGAACGCTGCTGCTGGCAGAGATGCGCCATATAATTTGGAGGCAGACTACGCCGCAAAATGAAGATGATTGAAAAGGGGCCTAGGTTATTTGATTAATGCAACGCAGATTCAACTATTGGGAACAGATCCTTAACTAAACACATATTAAGGAGATAACTGAAGAGGTTTCTATGGTGTCCTACGTGTAGCTTGTGGCCTAGCTAGGGTGCGATCTTTGACCATTGGGAAGATGGGGATATTTACAGGGAATTATTTACAAGGCTTATTATTTTACAAGTGAAGGTTCTAAAAACCGTAACAATATATACAGTATATCTGCAAACAGTGGAAATGTTCAACAATAGACAAAATCGCAACAAATCTTCATGAATAAGATCAGGCCTGAGGTTGTTCAACCCATGATTATCTACATCATTTGGTGGAGGCCAAACAAATCAAGGTGGTTTGGTCATTCCAGATACGTGAAACACCCTAAAAGCCATGCCAGCAGAAAACAGACTATTTGGAACACCGGCTGCATTTTCCATTCAATATAATCATATTACTTTGTTAAAAGATTCTCCATAGGTAGGTGCTCCTATATTAAAAGTTTAGTGTCAATCGCTCAAGTGTTTGCGGAGAAGACGAATTTAAAAGCAAACAAGTCAGGAGACGACGATGGTTCACGAGCGAGCGGTATTCAATGACAAAGGCCGGACTATCATGTCGATCATCACGATCGTCACGATCATCGACGATTGATGCATCAAATCAGGACCATAATCATTTATGAGGTTAGTTAGCTACACAATACCGAAAATTCGGTTCGATTCCGACAACTTTGAAAATTTGACCTTTGTGACCTTCAAAGGTCAAAGATCTAAGATTCTGAAATTTGTTGGAAAACTTGTATTTCATGATGTATGTGATAATATAAGATCATGTACGACATTTCACCCTATCAGGAAGCGAACAATGTAATAAAACCATCAAAAATCGACTTTTCTAAATTTCGTGACCTTGTGACCTTGACCTTGGGGCGAAAATGAAAAATCGAGCTCCGTGGGGCTAGACACATGACATTGGCCTAACCAAATACCGAAACCCCTGTAAGATTCCACCAACTCCATCGGAGAAGATCTAGCTTGAACTCGATTACCCCCTAAAAAGACATCTTTTTCGGGCGTGGCTCCGCCCACAATGGGCGCAATACGCCCACTCCAGGCAGGACACAACTAGATCATGAGATCGACCTCCTACCCAAGTTTCATCAAGATCGGATGATATCATCAGGTAGTTATGCTGCGGACAGACAGACAGACAGACGCACACCCATGACAAATATAGTGGTCACTTGATAACTTGTGAACCAATAAAGGTGAAAAAGTGAGGATGGAAGGAAAAAAAGTTAGGGCCTCTGCTGACATTCCACAACTTCGTCAAGAATGGTTGTGGATGCCGATTATGAGCATAATTTTAACCTCCACCACGGATGGTGGACAGATATTATCTTTGCACCCCTGTCTGTTTGTTACTTGTGAAATCAAAGATTTTGTCTGTTTGTATGTCAATCACCTACAAATCACATTTTTACTCCGATCATCACGAAGCAACCGCCTGGTGGAGGTCGTGACAAGCTGCAAGCTTATTGTGTTTGAGATCAATAGGTAAAAAGGTCAAATGTCAAGGTCACATAAATAGACAATTGTTGTCCAATTGACTTGATATCGATACATATCTTGAAATAGTGCCTTCAGAAAGTATTCACACCCCTTGACTTTTTTCACATTTTGTTGTTACATCCTGAATTTAAAATGGACTAAATTGAGATTTTTTGTCATTGATCTACACATTGATCTACACATGTCATTTATATATATATATATATATATAAATTATTACCCCATAACGTCAAAGTGGAATTTCTGTTTTTAGAATATTTTTACAAAATAAATAAAAATGAAAATCTGAAATGTCTTGAGTCAATAAGTATTCTAGGGGAAAATGCCAGGGGCATAGAAAAGGCCCCTTTATATAAGGGTATGTTCCATGTGGGAAAGTATAGAAAAGAAGGGACATTCCATGGCTTGTAGAAAATGCCAAACAATACAAAATAAGGGGCATTCAAAAAATCTCGTGTGCATGCTGGACTACCCTTGTGTTCTGAGGAGGAACCAAGTAATGCTCTAGAAAACTTCATATAAAGGGACGCCCTACATCTGGCAAATAAAATGCATTTACTTCTTCGTGCAGCTGCATGAATCAAATTGGCGCCCCTTTGTATGAACTTTTATAGAAGAGAGACTGATTACTTGTGTTTGGGTTCATGACAGCGTGTGAGAAGGAGTAAGTTTTGAAGACATAAGGACAAGATTTTCGCAGAGGTTCGATAAGCCAGCTTATCCTTGACACGCATTAGTGCCTGTTTCATTTTTTTATATTTGTAGTTTGAATATTCAAACTACCCAAAATTTAGAAGTAATATATAATACATTACTCATTATACTTCTCCTGTTCGATGTTCCTGTTCGAACATCGATGTTCTGTCAATAGCCGAAATAGGTCTAACTAATTTTCAGATATCAATGGTTAAAGAATATTTAGGTCTCCACTGTCCATGAAACAGGCACTAATGCATGTCAAGGATAAGCTTCCCAGGAATGACCGAGCAGGGGTGGTACACAGGGTTCCCTGTGTTTGTGGGGCTAAATATATTGGTGAGACAGGGAGAACATTAAGACAACGGGTCAATGAGCATCGCAAGGCCTTTGAGTGTAACTATCCAAAGAGATCTGCCATTGCCAAACATGGTCTGAAGGCTGGCCATGTTCCCCCTATGGGATAATGCCAGCATTTTGGGTGCAACCCCCAGTAAACGAAGAAGGAGGATTTTGGAGGCGTGGCATGTGGAGGAGTCTGTTGTGTGTCTCTCACAGAGGAATTGCTTGATTTACCACTAGCGTTTGGCCCTCTCATGCAGAAACGTACCAGAGAAACTGCGTCACCAAGCATGTAAATTATTACCTCGGTTGCTGTCACGTGAGTATATATTCTTACTTTAGGTTTGCGATGTATCCGTTTAGCTTAATTCGTTTAAGTTACCACCATCACTTGAAGGAATTAATCATGTTGTTTATTTTGCATCGATTTATTTGAATTATGCTACGTTATGTTTGATTCAACGTGTGATTTAACGGTTGTTTTGATGTAACATCCCAATGTGTGGTTTCAGTTGGTTCAACGGTCTTGTTTTTGTTTTATGGTTTAAATTTGAATGGCACGAGTTGTTCCAGAATGGTATTGATTGGTGGTTCGGTGTCCCCACCCCCCTTTTCCCCTTATTTAAGGGAGGGTATAGAGTTGTTTTGCTTTACTCTTGAGAAAGTTCAGTGGATGCACGTTTATCCGTGTTGCTGATTGAAACGTCGAGCAGATGTTTATTTGCTCATTAAAGGTTGGAGAACTAAAAATGGATTCATTTGATTGATATATATATATATATATATATATATATATATATATATATATATATGTATGTATGTATGTATGTATGTATATATATATGTATGTATGTATGTATGTGTATATATATATATACATACATATATATATATATAGAAATTATATATAGAAATTATATATATATATATATATATATGTTGGCTTAGCCTGGTGTTGGTGTTGGTGTTGGTGTTGGTGTTAGCCTGGCGTTGGCTTAGCGGTTATGGCGCCGGCTTGGGATCCTAGGATCCTGAGTTAGAATCCTGGTCGATCGTTGAATTAACGCCAGGGGGGTTGACTCAGCCTGTCATCCTTCCGAGGTCGGCAAATTGAGTACCAGCTTGCTGGGATGAATGATCTCGGTGTGTACCCCGATTTAGAATAGGTACACTGTATCCCGGCGCATCATAAGAGGCGACCAAGGGTTGGCGTCAGGAAGGGCATCCGGCCATAAAAACATTGCCTCAAACAGGGAACCATGAGCTCATGGGGCCCGCAAGGCCAACCCCCGCTCTGGCGGGGAAAATGGCCTTAAAACGATCATTCATTCATTCATTCATATATATATATATATATATATATATATATATATATATATATATATATATATATATATATATATATATATATATATATGTAGTGAAATTATACCAAGGTGAACCCAGGGTGTGCTTGCTACAGAAGGGGCGTCTATAAGACCCGGGACAACCGGGGCGCGCGGACACTCCAGCGGAACTCACTGTGACATAGTCCTGTAGTTTGAATGGTATGTACGCCCCTATATGCTGCGTTGACTGTCCTCTCTGTTGGACCATTGTTATATTGAATCGACCATTGCTCATGAAATACTCTGATTTTAATGCCTGTTGCATGCATGTATTCTTACAGGATGTACTACAGATCTAAATGATATTAAACCTACCCAGAGGTCAAGTCGTGTCTGAGCTTGATTTTCACGACATTTAATATCATTTAGATCGCCGGAATGGCTGACCACAAGATGATCGTGGTACCGATTCTCGGAGCCGACCCTCAAACTGAGGGATCAGCATCGGAGTTCACTCACTGGCTCAAAACGCTGGAGAATTACTTTGCTGCTCACGAAACAGAGCCCACCGCAGCGATAAAGCTGTCCGTGTTACAGTCGAAGGTCTATCACACCGTTTTCCGGAACATTTCTCGATTTGGGACGTACGCTACGGCTCTAGCCGAGCTGAAGCGCCTCTACGTAAAGACACGGAGCGCTGTGCACGGCCGGCATCAACTCTCTCAGCGGCGACAGCAACCATCTGAATCGATCGATCGCTTCGCGCAGGAGTTGCGCTACCTGTTGGCAGACTGCGTGCAGGACGTCCGGACCCACGAGCAAGTGCAGGACGACTTGCTCCGAGATTCATTCATCTCCGGAATTAATTCTGGAGTCTTGCGGCTCCGACTCCTGGAGGTCGCGGATCTGACATTTACAGGAGCACTATGGCTGGCACGCGTATACACAGATGCCCGAGAACAATCCACCGCATATGATCACCCACGAGTCGTGGCGGGGACCTCGCAACTCGCGTGACCGGAGAGGGCTACCGCCGAGGATACGGAGGAGGACCCGACCACTACGGCCGAGTCTCTGGGAGCTCCTGAAGCGGACTCCGCTTCTGGCCTCACTGCTGCCGCCGCTGCCCGGCCACGGCCTGACCGGTATGCAAAATGTTATTTTTGCGGGAATCGGCAGCACCCTCGCTCTGAATGCCCGGCCCGGGAGGCTACATGCCACCTGTGCTCCACCAAGGGCCATTTTGCAAAGGTCTGCAGGAAGGCCGCTTGGGGCACGCGTCCCCGCGCGACCTTGAATGGGCTCATCGCGGAGCCAACGGATCGAGCGCCGGACGGGGCGCCTCACTCGGCTTTGAAGAGCCGCTCTCCTTCTCGCGGGCCTCTGGCAACACGCCCGACCTTGGTGAGATACACCGGGCCGCCGAAACAAATGGCGCGAACACGACCGGCCACAGTGCGACCGACCTTGACTGGCGTTCGAACGCCTACTTCAAACAAGCGACATGCTCCTGCTTTGGAAACTCCTCTCGATGTGCGGCAAACGCAGCACGTGACTCGAGCCCCATCTGACGGCGGCTTTTACGAATTACATGCCCCCACTTTGGCATATGAATCTGCAGACGGCAGAGATCTTTCTCACGTGACGCGAGCGCCATCTGGCGGCGGCTCTTACGAATTACATGCACCCACTTTGGCATATGAATCTGCAGACGGCAGAGATCTTTCTCACGTGACTCGAGCGCCATCTGGCGGCTGCTCTTACGACCTACACACACCCACTCTGGCAAATGAAACTGCTGATGAGCCAACTGACTTCAATGCTCCTGCTGAGGCCCAACCTGCCGACGCTGCCCGAAGGATTGCAGCCGGCGTGGGATCCACCCGCGAGGCGCGATCTTCTCGCCCGGCCGGTACAATACCTGCCGGGTCTGCCGGCCTTGCGCAGGCCATCATTCCGCTCATGGTCGCGGGCGTTTTTGCGCAAGCTTTGATTGACACGGGGTCCACGGATAGTTTTATCGATCAGCGACTCGTGCATCAACATGGGTGGCCGGTTCTCGGGACAACCCGCCGGATCTTCATGGCCTCTCAGGGACTTCGGTTGAGCACAAAAGGGGCGTGTCGATTGAAACTTGTGATAAAGGGACGCACGTTCCCGGACGTGTATCTCATGGTATTACCTGTGTTATGCGCTGACGTTCTGTTAGGACTTGATTTCCTTAAGCGGCATGGACGTTTGGAAATAGACTTCGGTGGGCCGGACACGCTCGCTGTGTGCGCCCTCGCTCAAATGGACATGGAGCCACTCTCACTGTTCCCCAACCTGACCACTGATTGTACCCCTGTAGCCATCAAATCGCGGCGCTACTCTCGCGCGGACGCGCAATTCATTGCGGAAGAAATGGCCCTGCTCTTAAAGGATGGTATTATAGAGCACAGTAGGTCACCGTGGCGGGCCCAAGTCTTAGTGGTGCGGAGTGAGGCCCACCGCCGATGCATGGTAATCGACTATTCGCAGATGATTAATCGTTTTACACAGCTGGATGCCTACCCCTTACCGGGGATGGACGCCCTGGTACGCCAGGTGGCCCTGTATTCCGTTTATAGCACTCTCGATCTGCGTAGTGCGTATCATCAAGTCCCCATCTCTAGGGCTGATCGCGTCTTTACAGCCTTTGAATCGGGTCAGCAGTTGTACCAGTTCACGAGACTTCCCTTTGGGGTAACTAACGGAGTCGCTTGTTTTCAGAGGGCTATGGATGACCTCGTTGCGAAGGAGAATTTGACCGATGTCTTTGTCTATCTGGACAATCTTATGGTATGTGGGTATGACCAGGAGCATCACGACGCTAATCTGAAACGCTTCCTCGAGGTCGCGCGGAAATATCGCCTAACCATGAATGCGGCTAAGTGTCGATACTCTCTACGCACGGTAGACCTTTTGGGGTACACCGTGACCCATGGCTCCGTCTCTCCGGATAAGGAGCGTCTGTGCCCTTTGCTCGATATGGCTCCGCCTAGCGATCGGGCTTCGCTGAAACACGCTCTAGGGCTGTTCGCCCACTACTCAAAGTGGGTGCAAAATTTCTCCACGAAGCCTCGCCCCCTCGTGGCCTGCGACACTTTCCCCATGGGCCCGGCCGCCCTGGCGGCCTTTGAGGGCCTTAAAGTCGACATCGCTGGCGCTGCTGTCGCGACGATTGACGAGAGTGCCTCTTTCGTTTTGGAGAGTGATGCCTCGGATCATGCGATAGCGGCGACTCTCTCCCAAGGAGGCCGCCCTGTGGCTTTCTTCTCGCGGACTCTCACCTCCGCCGAGCGGAGGCATTCGTCTGTCGAAAAGGAAGCGTACGCGATCGTCGAATCAATTCGGCGATGGCGGCCGTATCTGCTTGGGCGGAGTTTCCAAATCATCACGGACCAACAGAGTGTTGCGTTTATGTACGACACCTTACATGCTCAGCGCATTAAGAATGAGAAAATCACCCGTTGGCGTATCGAACTCGCCGACTTCTGCTACACCATCAAATACCACCCGGGGAAGGATAACCTGGTCGCTGACGCCTTATCGAGGCCGGCCACTTGCGCGGGGGTTGTAACTTTGGAGGGGCTGCGCACTTTGCATGGCACTATGTGTCATCCCGGGGTAACGCGCTTCACGCATTTTGTGCGCGAGGGCAATCTGCCGTACTCGATTGAGGACATCCGCCGCATCTGCCGTGATTGCACGATCTGTGCGGAACTCAAACCGCGTTTTTATAACCCTCCTATGGGGACACTCATTAGGGCTACTAGACCGTGGGAGCGCTTGGTGATGGACTTCAAAGGGCCGCTGCCAATGTCGGGCAACTCTCGCTATCTGCTCACTATCGTCGATGAGTATTCCCGATTCCCCTTTGCTTACACGTGCGGGGATATGTCGGCTGCCACGGTTATTCGGTGCCTGCAGAATTTGTTTTCTATGTTCGGGTATCCGGCCTATGTGCATACCGATCGGAGTGCGGTGTTCCTGTCCCAGGAGGTGAGGGGCTACTTGCTCCAGCATAATGTCGCTTCGAGCTACACCACCCCGTACCGGCCCCAAGCGAATGGGCAGATCGAACGCTTTAATGGGATTATATGGAGGGCCGTCATGCTAAGCCTTCGGACCCTCGGCCGAGGCCTCGATAAATGGGCGTGGTCGCTACCTGCCGCTCTAAACTCGATCCGGGCTCTCCTATGTACTGCCACCAACCAGACTCCTCACGAACGACTGTTCCACCACCCTAGAAGCTCCGGCAGTATCCAGTCTTTACCCAGCTGGCTCGCTGAACCGGGGCCCGCCTATCTCAAATGAGCGGTTCGCGCTAGCAAGTACGACCCCCTTGTTGACAAGGTGCAGGTCCTCCAGGCTAATCCCGAGCATGCTCGCGTGTTAACGGCGGATGGCCGCGAGTCTACTGTCTCCGTACGCCATCTCGCCCCATGTGGGGACGACGACAGAGATATCGACGAACCCGTCTACGAGTCTATGGACTCTACCGAAGCTTCCCCTATGGAACTACCACCGTTACTCCCGTCGTTCCCCACTCCCGTGCCTGAAGGCGCAGGGGCGCCCCCTCCGACTCCCACCTCCGGCGGCTATTCCGACGCGGGGGACTCCGGGCTTGGGGACGCCGTGCCCGGTAGATTCCGAACACGAACTGGCAGGGAAGTTCGCCGCCCCGACCACTACGGGTGGACCGACTGACGTGGATTGACGTGACCCATTCGTTTATTGCTGATGCTTGCTTGCAACCTGCCGAGCGGCAGTATAGTTCTAACGGCGGGGAGAATGTAGTGAAATTATACCAAGGTGAACCCAGGGTGTGCTTGCTACAGAAGGGGCGTCTATAAGACCCGGGACAACCGGGGCGCGCGGACACTCCAGCGGAACTCACTGTGACATAGTCCTGTAGTTTGAATGGTATGTACGCCCCTATATGCTGCGCTGACTGTCCTCTCTGTTGGACCATTGTTATATTGAATCGACCATTGCTCATGAAATACTCTGATTTTAATGCCTGTTGCATGCATGTATTCTTACAGGATGTACTACAGATCTAAATGATATTAAACCTACCCAGAGGTCAAGTCGTGTCTGAGCTTGATTTTCACGACAATATATATATATATATATATATATATATATATATATATATATATATATATATATATATATATATATATATATATATTGTTGCGGAGATGAGGACTGTATATTTTTTGATTGTGTGCTGTACTATTATTATTATTGGTTATTCTGCACCTCCCTACCTCCGGAGCTGTGTAAAGGTGAAAGGGCATCCCATAATTAGTCCACGAGCATACACATCAGCCAAATAATAGAATACCCCTGTTGATAGTTATCTCTTATTCTGTGTTTTAGGGTAAGGCTGTGTCTCCCATTAATTGAAATACTCCATTGCACCAGTGAAAGAGAATAGAACCCCTTTCATTCCCATCCCCAAAACCTCCATTTCATATTACATCCCCTCTCGTCATTGCTGAGCCCTCGATTCGCAATAACCTCCCCTCCAAAACCACCATTGACCATGTGCTTGAGTCGGAGAAGAAAGGCGTGTCTCCACCTCGTCATAGAGGGGAGGAGGGGCGTGCCCACCCGTCGTCATCCAGGGCGGAGCCCGAGGGTCGCGCGACCAACCAGGGCCGAGGTGAGCACCCCGATGGGCGTGTCCAAAACGCCGGCGGCTTAATCGCTGGAGGCGCTATAAAAGCCAGGCATGCAAGAAGCAAGTGAGTCGGTTGCCAGAGAGAGTTGGTCACAAAGAGTTGGTCGTCAAGAGAGAGTCGTGAAGAGTCAGGCAGTGGAGTCGGTGGTCAGTTGGTTGCGGTGAGGAGTCGGTGGTGGCGGTCAGTGGTTGCGTTGGTTGCGGTGAGGAGTCGAGGAGGGAGGAGATCAGAAGACAGGAAGGCCTTGAGTTGGACTAAGCAAGAGAGGAAGTTGTTGGACTGGGTGGGACTAAGAAAGAGAGAGAAAGAGTCCTGAAGCTTGTGAGGGAAGGAGAGAGAACCCGTCACACCAACCCCCCAAGCTCCGCGTTGGCTCCACCAAGCGTTCACCTCCAGCCATCCACCTCCTGCCATTCCTGTCATTCCCCGCGTGAGTCTGTCTTTTGTTTGTTCTGTCCTGGGTTAATTAAGACTGTAGGTAAGCTAGTATTTTCCCTGTGTCACCTGCGTCTTATGTGCTTGTAAATAAACGTGACTGCTTTCTTTTTGCTTGTGTGTGTACAATAAATCCAATTACTCTTCTGTCCGTCTTCTCGTTTTATTCCTTTTCCTCTTTGCATTCGTCGTTTTTGTCTTTTCCCTCATTGGGCAGCTGCGGTGCGATACGGCCAAAGTTCTGGGTGAATCGGGTGAGTCAGGGATCCTGTAACGGTCGCGGCAATACCACCGCTGGGTAAATAACATCTTAATCCGCGATCTGTAACAATTGGTGTCTGGGAGTGAGATTCGGGGCCCGAACCAAATTTTTAAAACATCTAGAAAAAATTTGGTCAAAATTTGGAGCGGACGAAATTTGTTTTGTTTTAAAGCAAAACCCGAATTTTGAAATCGCGCCATGGCTGGTCAAGGCGACGGGATGCCGGTGGGAGAGATAGACGGGGTAGAATCGACCCAGGACCTAGGGGAAATGTATGTGGATGAAAGGGAGGAGGAGAGCAATGAGGAGGCGGTTGAGGGGGTATCAGGCGCACAAAATGGCGTCCTCGCGCACGTGGGTGTAGCGGCACCAAATTTTGCTGCGCCCGCGACCGCAGCAGCGCCGCTGGTGGATTTGAACCTTTTTATGATGCAAATGAAGGCCCTTATGGAAAAGAATAGTGAGCAAATGGGAGACCAAATTGGAGGTTTGAAAAACAGTATAGAGGCTCAGAGTGAGCAAATTGAAGCAACAATAAACGGAATGAGGGCCGATAGGAAGGAAAGGGAGCAGAGGGACAGAGACCGCAAGTTGGGCGAAAGGGTCCCAGGGGTGCACGAGGAGGTAAAGCAGGTCGAGAAGCGCCAGTTGAGCGAAGCGGAGGAAAGCACGGGTACAATGACGGGGGTAGAAATCGCGACACGGGGTTTGGAAAAGCCGGCGACCGATGAGGTAGAGGGTGTTTTATTAAAGCCAGCGGTCGTCGAGGTGAGTAAAGAAAAAGCGGAAGTGGGCATTGAAATTGAAGAGATGACGGAGGTAGCCCGGGAAATGCAGGGAGAAATGGATTATGTACAAAGTCCCTGCTCACATCACGATGCTGTGCTTAACCCGAATGGAAGTTTGCAGGTTCGCGTGGAGAAAAGGATCCCCCAGGTGAGTCGTGCTGTTGTGTATTGTGCGGGGAGATTTTGTAAGAGGATGTTTGGCGACAAAATAATTTTCGCGCGCTTGGGATCGAGGAGGCATCCGGGCGTTGGTGAAGGGTCCCGTGTGAGTGGAAATGGCACGCGTGGGAGGAAAAAGTGTGCGTCGGCGAGTGGGTGTGTTATAAAGTGTGGGAGTGAAACCGAGTGCGAGCGAGAATGCACGTCGGTGTGTACGGGGTGTGACACAGGGAGTGAGAGCAATACGGAGTGCACGCCCATGGTGAGTGTTACGGAGGACGTAACGGAGGAGAGGTGTGGACCGAAGTGTGCGCAAGAGTGTGCGCGAGAGGTGTGGTGTGTAACAGAGAGAGCGTTGGTGGAATGTACGGACGGCGTTGGAACGCCAGGTTTTGTGAGGGTGAAAGGGGCAGCATATGCGTGTGAGCATGCAAGTAAAGCATCGACGGTGACCGGGTTAGTGGTTAGGGCGACGGATAGCCGATGCGAGCACTCGGGGCGCGGGGTGCTTTGTTGGGTGCGAGGCCCGGCGCGGGTCGATGCTGCGTCACTTCTCTTCGAAGCGTCGTTGCCGATTCGGGCTTGGCCCCGCCCCGCACGGTCGAGTCCGGGCTTTGTCGGGCGAGGCGACCGGTCCGGTTCGAGGGCGAGTGGGAGGAAGCGGAACGGTGCCCCCTCGTGGGGACGGGGTTCCGACCGGGGGAGATTGAGCCATCGGGCCCGGGACCGCAAGGTGCCGCGCCGAGATGGTGCGTGGAATCTCGGTCCAACCAAACCACCTCCCTTGAACCGAAAGCCAGACGGATTCAACCTGCAGGCGACCAAACCACCCGAATTCATTGCTCGGCTTTACGAAGCCGAGTTTAATGATGTCATGACGCACCGAGGCTAGGATATAGTGGACTGTGATGATGGTGATAGTGATAGTGATAGTGATTTGATACGAAATTTATAATAGTGGGTAGAATTGACAGTAAATGGCAAATTTTTGATTTATTGAATTTGGACGAACAAAATTTATAGTGAGAGACCCCCGATGTGGTGGGATGGCAAACCACCATCCCTCACAGTGGGGGCAAATGCGCAATAGTTTATGGGGTGGCTATGACAACCGAGCCAGGGAGGGCTTGGTTATATTGATAGGGATCTAGCGAAGATGACATTAGGTAAAGTTAAGGTTTAGATAGTGACTGATACCTGTAGTGGGGACGCAGGTAGTTTAGTGTGATTGATAATGACGTGGGAACGCAATAGTTTAAAGGGACGACTGGGAAGCGCAAGTTTCAGAAGGGAGTAGTTAGCTGAGATGATGCCGTATGTGTGAGGATTGAACAGGTGTGATTGCACAGGTGTGCAACTGAACAGGTGTATGGAGCAGTGTATGAGGGAGTAGTGGTGATTGCGTGTTGTGTTGACCAATGGTCCAGGAAGAGGAGGAGGGTGCAGGTGGCACCAGGTATGATTGCACAGGTGTGCAACGACAGGTGAATGGAGGACAGGTGTATGGAATAAATGGTATGGAGTATTGGAATGGATGGTCGTGGAGTGAGTATGGTGGAAATTGTGGAGTGGAGTGGATGGTGCGAAGGTGTGAATGGGGGAAGAGTGGACCCCCATCACGGATACCCGGGGCGGGTAGTGTAAGTGTTAGGTAGAGGGTACAGGTAAATTGTGGTTGGATATTGGCATCTGTGGTGCGGGTGAAAGAATGGTCTTTGGATGGGTGCATTAGTGTTGTGGAAATGGCTGGGCGTGTAGCCTGTTAGTGTGTGTAGTTGGGTTGGGCACTCCACCACTGTGAGGATGTCGGCCAGGTGAGGCCGCAGGTGGGCTCTGGGAGCCGGTAGTTGTGGATGGGGCCCGAGGATCCGGAGGACGGACCCGGGTAGCCCAGTGCCAGAGGGCACCAGGGGGTGACAGAGCCAGGAGAGGGCCTTCCCCAGTTAGTTAGGTTAGGGTGAGGAGCTAGGTAAGCTCGGGTGGCAACTGCAGTGGTGGAGGTGTGCAGGTGGGTAGACCTGCTGGGAGAGCTACACGTCGCAGCCCAGAAATTGTGCGAGGGCACTGGGAGATGAATCGGGGGAGTGAGACCCCAAATTGAGAAGCACCACAGTTTGGTCAATGGGAATTGGTTTTTAGAACCCATAGTGTAAGTTGGCCAATGGATTGGCATGGAGAGACCCCGGGTAGTGTAAAGTGTGTTAAGGTCATTTAGAGGATAGTTAGGATTGGAGTCTCCTCGCACCATCTGCATCCACTCACCTGAGGTGACAGGTACTCCGCACCATGCCATGTTTAATTATTTTTTACTGTGCAAATGTTTGGATTGTGAGACGCATCATGACGTGGGTGTGACATTGTGCTTTGATGTTCCATCTCTGCCTCCTTATGAGGATTGATGATGAATTTGGTGATGGCAAATTTTGAAGTAGAGGGATTGTGGAGACGAATTTGGTATAGGGGAAATATGGGGAAGACGTGACAGTAGTGACGAATTTGTAAATGTGTAGATTTTTGTACATATGGGGTAAGGGCAAGGGTAGGGTAGGTGACAGGGGGGTGACGTACGGTAGGGACGAGCTTTCTCACTTCGCCCTCCGTACGCATTTCGCCTTGCATTGCCTTATTGATGTGTACCCTTGTGACCTTACCCCTCGCTCAATTGTCTTTCCCCTTTTGTCTCCCACATGACCTGTGCGCCATTGGGTGCCGAGGGGAGCGTGCGTGGGTCGGCCATTGTGCGCCCGAAATTCCCAGAACCAGCTGTCTGCATCGATGCACCACATTATGGACCACATGTCTGTGGCCGAGCACCACTTATGGACCCCATGGGTTGGGGCATGGCCCCTCTGCTGGAACCGGCCATGAGGGCCCGAAATCTTGCTGGCGGACCTTGGCCACAGGGCACCAATGCCCCACAGGTGAACCACACCAGTCGGCCCTGTGGGCCATAAATAAAATAAATAAAAAGGACACATTGGGTGCAAGTTTTAATACAAATAGGCCGCCAGTAAGCAAAGCAAAAGAATGACAACATCTGGAAGACCAAATAATAATAACCAGCAGAGGGAGCTGAAGAGCAAGAGACCACCTGCAGGGTTAGGGGTTGTTGATTTTATTTTATTGTTGAACATTGATGAACAATGGTGACTGCACCGATTGGTGCTTGGGGGTGTATGGGTGCGTTTTTGGGTGCTTTCATGGTGCGTCGATGCAGAGCAGACTGTCTCCCCCCCAGAAAGAACAATCACAGGTCCTGGGTTAGTTTTGTAAATAAAAATAGCGTCATTGTAAATAATGCTTCCCACCGTCAGTGTATAGTTTGAAGACCATTCCGCAATTCGGTTAACTGTGGGCGTGTCTGTTAGGCAGGGTGCAATGGAGCAGCGGGACACATTTATTTATGTTTTAAAACTGTCGCACTCAGGGTCAGGTTAAAAGTAGAGGGAACTACACCTACGTGTCACACTAAAAATAAAAGTTGTAGGCCCGGGCCGTGCCTAAGAGGAGGAGGGTGCAGTGTTGCGGAGATGAGGACTGTATATTTTTTGATTGTGTGCTGTACTATTATTATTATTGGTTATTCTGCACCCCCCCTACCTCCGGAGCTGTGTAAAGGTGAAAGGGCATCCCATAATTAGTCCACGAGCATACACATCAGCCAAATAATAGAATACCCCTGTTGATAGTTATCTCTTATTCTGTGTTTTAGGATAAGGCTGTGTCTCCCATTAATTGAAATACTCCATTGCACCAGTGAAAGAGAATAGATCCCCTTTCATTCCCATCCCCAAAACCTCCATTTCATATTACATCCCCTCTCGTCATTGCTGAGCCCTCGATTCTCAATAACCTCCCCTCCAAAACCACCATTGACCATGTGCTTGAGTCGGAGAAGAAAGGCGTGTCTCCACCTCGTCATAGAGGGGAGGAGGGGCGTGCCCACCCGTCGTCATCCAGGGCGGAGCCCGAGGGTCGCGCGACCAACCAGGGCCGAGGTGAGCACCCCGATGGGCGTGTCCAAAACGCCGGCGGCTTAATCGCTGGAAGCGCTATAAAAGCCAGGCACGCAAGAAGCAAGTGAGTCGGTTGCCAGAGAGAGTTGGTCACAAAGAGTTGGTCGTCAAGAGAGAGTCGTGAAGAGTCAGGCAGTGGAGTCGGTGGTCAGTTGGTTGCGGTGAGGAGTCGGTGGTGGCGGTCAGTGGTTTGCGTTGGTTGCGGTGAGGAGTCGAGGAGGGAGGAGATCAGAAGACAGGAAGGCCTTGAGTTGGACTAAGCAAGAGAGAAAGTTGTTGGACTGGGTGGGACTAAGAAAGAGAGAGAAAGAGTCCTGAAGCTTGAGGGAAGGAGAGAGAACCCGTCACACCAACCCCCCAAGCTCCGCGTTGGCTCCACCAAGCGTTCACCTCCAGCCATCCACCTCCTGCCATTCCTGTCATTCCCCGCGTGAGTCTGTCTTTTGTTTGTTCTGTCCTGGGTTAATTAAGACTGTAGGTAAGCTAGTATTTTCCCTGTGTCACCTGCATCTTATGTGCTTGTAAATAAACGTGACTGCTTTCTTTTTGCTTGTGTGTGTACAATAAATCCAATTACTCTTCTGTCCGTCTTCTCGTTTTATTCCTTTTCCTCTTTGCATTCGTCGTTTTTGTCTTTTCCCTCATTGGGCAGCTGCGGTGCGATACGGCCAAAGTTCTGGGTGAATCGGGTGAGTCAGGGATCCTGTAACGGTCGCGGCAATACCACCGCTCGGTAAATAACATCTTAATCCGCGATCTGTAACAATATATATATATATATATATATATACATACATACATACATATATATATACATATATATATATATATATATATATATATATATATATATATATATATATATATATATATATATATACATACATACATATTCGCGTCGCCCGGGGATTAAGATCGCACGAGGATGGATAGCCGAACCAGCTTTAACTCCCTAGGTGACTCCCAAAAAGTGGCAGTTATTTTTAGCGCGTGCGGGAAGCAAGAGATGCGAGATGTTTAACTGAATGGAGCACACGGGTTTATCCTGAAACCACAACAAATAAACATGACAAAATAATGTAACACAAATGATTTAATGAAAATAAATCATGAACGGAAATAAAGGTTGAGGTAAAAACTAATTCCTACTTCGAGGTACCTCATGCACTGACTCACAAAACATGACAGGAGAAAGAGTAATAAAAATAAAATGTTCCCTTTTTTCCGGCACTTATCTGTGTCCCAAATGGCCCATTGATGAGGTCAGCAGTGCAAGGTGGCTCGGAGCCGCTCATGTGGGAAACTCGGCCAAAATGGCGACATCGTTCCTCACCCGTCGAAGGCAACGTGGGCGCCTCAGGATGAGGCAAGTCGTGAAGACAGCCCTCTTGTTTTCTCCACCCTCCTTTTATTGTTGCCACTCTAGGGGAAGGACAGCATGGCCCCCAGCGCCTCCAGAGAGCACCACCACCAAAACCTCCTCATGCTGGTCCGCAAAGAAAAACCAAGAGAAAAAGCGCACTCTTCTTCCTCACTGCATAAAAGCCAATCACGTCCTTTGGGGTGCGGCCTGCCGGCCTTCCTCACTGCCCACTGATGCCCCGCATCTTCTGGGCGGGGCCTTTTCCGAATTAGGTCCATTGGGCGGGTCCAGTTTGATCGGCTCCTGCTTGGCTTCCTGTCGGCGGTGGTTGTAGTCTAAGGGTTGTCAGCAATAACATGAGGGAAAAAAATACAGAGGGAAGGCATGCACTGGAGAAAATTATCCTTAAACCCTACCACTAATTAGCACTGCACCATCCCCCGTATGATGCACAATTAAACAACCTTAAGCTACCTTCTCTCTACTTAATACATCGAAATGCTCCGACACGTCATGTGGTCCATACTATTTCCTGTACAGTCTACCTCTCCTTCGGCATTCTTTTATCTACCCCTCATAAACGTAACAATATATCTATCGAAATATATAAAAGAAAGTTTTTGTTTGTTTGGTTGTTTGCCTGCACGCACTAATCTCCTTAACGATGAAAGATAGGAGGAAACCTCTGAAACAAAAAATGTCGGGACGGGCCCCAGGAAGGTTATAGGCTAGGTGGCGAGGCTGGTCGAAGCCGCCTCGGCAGGGCTGGGCCCACTTCGCAATTAAAAGCTGCGCTGAATTATAGTAATCAATCTTCTTCGGCTGCGACTAAAAGCTGAATTATAGTAGTAAATGAACGAAATGCGGCCGTGGCCTGATAGTCAAACTCCGCTGCTTCGCAAGGCCGCGTTTTATTCCTTTTTTAGTACAGAAGATTAAATTCATTCAAAAAGAACCCGGGCAACGCCGGGTGCATTCAGTTAGTCTTCTATATCTATATCTATATTTATTTTTTAAAATATATATTATAATGTATATTATCTATATACACTACCGGTCAAAAGTTTTAGAACACCTCAATTTTTCCAGTTTTTATTGAAATTTACGCAGTTTAATGTCTCAATGTACTCTGAAATTAAGCATAGAACAAATAAACAATTGGAGATAAAAAAAGAAATCATAGAATCATTTTATTTAACAAAATTTAATTTAATTTTTTGACTTAGCAGAGTAGCCACCTTTTGCAGATATAACCACCGAACACACTCGTGGCATTCTTTCTACAATGGAAATCAAATATTGTTCGGGAAGTTCTTCCCAACACTGTTGCAGAAGTTCCCACAGATGTGTTGCACTTGTAGGTTGCTTTGCTTTCATCCTTCTGTCCAGTTAATCCCAAACCAGCACGATGGGGTTTACGTCTGGAGTCTGTGCTGGCCATTCCATGATTAGAAGCCTACCGTCTTGTTGTTTTCCTCGAAGTTAGTTTTGACATAGCCTGGAGGTGTGTTGAGGGTCATTATCTTTTGCGGTAAAACGCAAAAGGTGCGGTAAAATTGAGGTGCGGTAAAACTTTTTACCGGTAGTGTATATAAAAGAAAGTTTTTGTTTGTTTGTTTGTTTGTTTGTCTGCATGCGCTAATCACCTGAACGATGAAAGATAGGAGGAAACCTCTGAAACAAAAAATGTCGGGACGGGAAGGTTATAGGCGAGGTGGCAAGGCCAGTGGAGGCTGCCTCAGCCGGCCTCATGGCCCATTTCGCAATAAATCTTCTTCTTCTTTCAATATTCTCTTGAAGTACAACTTATGCACTTAATGGGAATATCTGACTGATTGCAACACATGTTTTCAAAATTCTCTTTCGCGGGGCCCGACAGAAGAAAGAACAATGTATCGTTGAGCACTAACTGATACTGGGCTCGCATCAGACCTATGTACAGAAGATTAGGCCGAGAAAAATATATTTCCGGTCTCTGGTCAGCGCGCGCATCGATTTTGACCCTGCGCGTCAACAATTATTTTATTTTTTTCAAATTTCCAACGGCACCTACAACAGCGCGCACCGTCTATATAATAGAGCACATCATCAATTATAGAGCACATTAAACATAAACAATGCCGCGCCACCTGAAGTATTCACGTATACTTGAGGCAGCGCCAAGACGAGATAATTGCAATTAAGTAAGCCGTGACGTCACGTTTTCGCAGAAAACGCGATTTCGAGCGTGAGGAGCCATATAATGTATGCATGTTGCCGGGCCGGCGCGTTATCTCGGGAAATACGTGTCTGTGAGGGTCGCCATTGGTATCGACGTTCGCGCACGGTTCTCCCCTACAAAACTACGTTTAGTTTGTCCAAACCCAACCAGCGGTTCCAACGATATGAGTAGTTTTGTTTGCCATGCCGTCATGAATCCATTCGGCTGGATATTGTCATTTATTGAAACGAAGACGTTCTTTGTCGGGTTCGTGTGAAGCAACCAGAAGGCCTAGAGAGCTGCGGGCTACACGATGACGTTTACAGCGTCAAAATCGATTCAGCGTTTTGGCAGATAAATGAATAAATGTGATCCGTTTACGCCGTGACGTCACCACGTGATTCTGAAATACGTGTCCTGCGTAAATACGAATCAATTTTTTTGAAAATAAACATCGTCTCGCGGTTCGTCCAGGATATCTCTACAACCACAAGGCCCACTAAGTCAGGAGTGGTCTTAACATTTGTGCATTTATTCACACTACACGAACACCTTCACGGCGTCAAAATCCGACCGGTGGTTCGGGAGATAAATGAATAAATGTGATCCGCTTACGTTATGACGTCACCACGTGCATCGTGTCATCCCGTCCACGAACAGCTTTCCAGCGGTGTGGTCACTTGCGCATGCGTGGTTTTTTCAGCGTAGAAATCATTCAGGCCAATTGCGCATGCACAGTGTTGATGCGATCGACGCATTGGAATTTTGACGGTACGGTGAGGTGATCTCGAGAACGAAATGGCAGTCTATAATATGCTTGAACAACTTAATGATTTTTAGAATAAACACATTTTAAAATAACTTAAGCTTGTGTTCATTATTTACAAAAAGGCCTACCTGTCCCATTGGCTGTCTTTAATTTCTCTCTGGATGGCGCCACGGCAGATGAGGAGGACCGGAAGGCATGAGGACACAAAAAACAACACCTTTATATGTGCAATTCATGCTTTTCAAAAAAAACCCAAAAAAAAAACCGCATCGCCGCATCAATTCTGGAACTTTGGTCTGACCAGAGACCAGCAATATATATTTTTTGGCCTTAAATTCATTCAAAAAGAACCTGGGCAAAGCCGGGTGCATTCAGATAGTTATTTCTATATATACTACGTATACATAAAACAGGTTTTGTTTGTTTGTTTGTTTGTCTGCACGCCTTAATCTCCTGAACAGTGAAAGATAGGAGGAAACCTCTGAAACAAAAAATGTCGGGACGGGCCCCGGGAAGGTTATATGCGAGGTGGCGAGGCCGGTCGAGGCCGCATCGGCCGGGCTGAGCCCATTTCAGAATTAAAAGCTGAGCTGAATTATAGTAGTCAATCTTCTACGGCCGCGAGTAAAAGCTGAATTATAGTAGTCAATCTTCTACGGCCGCGAGTAAAAGCTGAATTATAGTAGTCAATCTTATATGGCCGTGACTAAAAGCTGAATTATAGTAGTAAATGAACGAAATGCGGCCGTGACCGGATAGTCAAACTCCGCTGCTTCGCAAGGCCGAGGTTAAAAAAACCTCGGCTGCTCGAGGTAAAAAAAAAAAAGTTTAGGACCTTTGGGGAATTGCAAAGAAAGCCAAGGTGTCAGTGAGTACAGTTTCCTGCACCTTCAAAAGGCACTTGGAAAATGGAGGAAACTCTGACAGGAAGAGGCCTGGGAGACCCAAAGCCACAACAGAATCAGAAGACAAGTTTCTGAGAGTCAACAGCTTGTGTGATAGGCGGCTCACAGGACAACAGCTTCAAGCACAGCTCAACACTGGTCGAAGTAAGGAAGTCTCAGTTTCAACTGTGAAGAGAAGACTTTGAGCTGCAGGTATGACAGGTCGAGTGGCAGTAAGAAAGCCATTGCTAAGATGGCAAAATAAGAAAAAGAGGCTTGCCTGGGCCATGAAGCACTGCCAGTGGACTACTGAAGACTGGAAGAAGGTCTTATGGACCGATGAATCAAAATTTGAAATCTTTGGTTCATCACGCAGGGTTTTTGTATGCCGTCGAGTCGGCGAAAGGATGGTTCCTCAGTGTGTGACACCAACTGTCAAACATGGAGGAGGAAGCGTGATAGTCTGGGGCTCTTTTGCTGGATCCACAGTCGGCGACTTGCACAGAGTGACTGGCACCCTGAACCAAAAGGGCCACCACAGCATTTTGCAGCGCCATGCAATACCCTCTGGTATACGCCTAGTTGGTCAGGGGTTCATCCAACAGCAAGATAATGACCCTAAACACACCTCCAGACAATGTCAAAACTACCTTCGAGGAAAATAACAAGACGGTAGGCTTCAAATCATGGAATGGCCAGCACAGTCTCCAGATTTAAACCCCATCGAGCTGGTTTTGGATGAACTGAACAGAAGGGTGAAAGAACTCCCTTCAATCCCACTCCTCCTTCCAGGTCTTTAAAACAGCTGTTCACCACCATCTCTTATCTTCCCCCATCCAAAACCTTGATCTTTTCTACCCCGGCTAATTCACCCCAAATACACCTTTTTTTGAAATTCCAACTTCTTTCCTGGAAGTCCTTGCAGTGTTCATATGTTTTATACCTCTCCCACCTCCCCCAAGCCCTCTCCCTCCCACATTTCTCTCGATGTCCCTGCTCTCAAATGTTGTGTTTGTGTCCTTCCCCCTCTCTCCCCATCTTGTCTACTGCTCCCCTTATTTTGGGTTTTATGTGTCGGTTTGACTTTTTGTGTGATTAATGTTCGCTCTTTCAGGAGCCTCGATCTTGTATACAAAAAAGAAAAGAAAAAAAAAAGCATAGCAACCAAAAGTGCAACACATTTGTGGGAACTTCTGCAACAGTGTTGGGGAGAATTTCCCGAACAATATTTGATTTCCATTGTAGAAAGAATACCACGAGTATGTTCAGCGGTTCTATCTGCAAAAGGTGGCTACTTTGCTGGGTCAAAAATTTAAATAAAACGTTGTGAAACAAAATGATTCTATGATTTATATTCATCTCTAATTGTTTATTTGTTCTGTGCTTAATTTCAGAGTACATTGAGACATTAAACTGCGTAAATTTCAATAAAAACGAAAAATTTAGGTGTTTTAAAAATTTGACTGAGAGTGTATACATGTAGAGACAGGTGTGTGCCTTTCCAAATCATGTCCAATCAATTGAATTTACAACAGGTGGACTCTAATCAAGGTGTAGAAACATCTCAAAGATGATCAATAGAAATGGGAAATGGGGAAAAAAGAAAAAAAAAGGGGAAAAATGAATTTAAACGATATCAGCATAAGGCTGCAACATAACAAAATGTGAAAAAAGTGAAGGGTCTGAATACTTTCTGAATGCACTGTATGTATTTGTATGTATGTACAGTATGTATGTATATATATATATATATATATATACTCGTATATATATATACATATACTCGTATATATATATATATATATATATATATATTGTTACAGACACGACTTTGATGTTATGGTGGGCCGAGCGGAATGGCCGCCGTGTCCGCACAAGTTACCCGATTATACTCGAACCTTGGCCGAGTCGCGCTACGCTAGATCAATGAAGGAAAAGGAAAACAACGGCTGGGATTAAAATGACACGACACCAGGGATACGGTTCTCAAGACCTCCGGAGGAGGTTATAATATGGCGGAAGGTTAGATTACAGGAATGAGAGGGACAGCATAGTAAGATAGGCACTTAATTACGGTCTTATAGTAGCCCCGACAGACGACAGATAAACAGGACAAAACTGACTCACACGGCGATTGATGGCAAGGAAAGCGGGTAGTCGATGGCTCAAGGTGCACCTTGGCTCAGGGCAGAATCGACCCGGTCCGGTCCAGAGATGCGGGAGGTCTCTCAGCGCTCGGAGGTCGCGACTTGTCTTTCCAAGCTGGGGGCGCATCTGACGTCACGTCCGGTAAGTCGCTGCGTATATCCGGCGGGGAGTGACACGCCCTCGGCTAGTTAGCTCCGCCCCAGATGGAATCGGTCCGCCCTTCTTATTGGGTGCGGGGGGGTTACCGGCTCCGCCCCTGACGAGGAGCTGACAGCCAGCCCCTTCGTGGTAACCCCGTGGAGCGCATGGGCAATGGCGGCTAACCATGCCGGAGTGAGGATGCACACTCCCCGCGCCGCGCCGCCCCCAATCTCCTCTGTTGTTGTAGTTGTTGTTGTTGTTGTTGTTGTTTCATGTGGAAGATGGGAGGAGGTATGGGGAGGTCCTAAACTCACTACTGGTGCCATACAATCACATTCTGGTGCAACGAAGAGTCAGAATTAATGGAAACGAGTCCTTAACTGACATAGACTACGAATAACTAGCAAGATGTCCGAAAGTTGTCTACGTGAGATGCGGTGGACCTGGGCACGACATTTAATGGGGGAAAAAGGGGAAGGTCGGTTCTACAGCGTGTTATTTACAGGCAATGGGACTAGGGAATGGGGGATTGGGGATAGTTGGGGAGTATTGGGGAAATAGGGGAATATTTACAAGCGGATATGGAGGCCAAATGCCATATCCGCAACATTGCACCCTTCTCTACCCTCGGGGCGTCCCGACCCGATAAATTTTTACCTATTTTAGTGTGGCACTCAGATGTAGTTCCCTCTACTATTAACTCTACCCTGAGTGTGACAGTTTTACAGATATTCACAAATGAGTAAATATGTCCCCCTGCGACGTTGCACCCTTCTCCTCACAGAAACACGCCCACAGGATAACCGAATCGCGGAAAGAATCCTCAAACTAAACATACAGCCGGTAGGGAGCATTATTTACAAGACTACGCTGATATTTACACTACGATCCAGGACCTGTTTTTGGAGGAACACATGCAGATGTTATGCATAGAGGGAGCACGCATGCCAGCATCGATACACCAACCCACGAGTGCTCTGTGGCCTTACGGCCTTTAATAATGTGCAGAGCACTCCAAGCACCAAAAGCACCACCCCATCACACAGTCAGCACCATCCGGTGCAGTCACCATTGTTCATTAAAATAAAAACAACAACCCCTAACCCTGCAGGTGTCTCTTGCTCTTCGTGTGGTGCACTTGGCCTTCTGGCTTCTTTAAAAATAAAGAAAGGCGCCAACCGCGTCCATTTCTGTATTGTGGCCGTCAGGGGCCAACTATTAGTGGTTCACCTGTTTGGCATAGGTGCCACGTTGACCCAGAGGTCCATCAATGGGTGGTGCTTGGCCGCAAAAGAACTGCGGTCCATTGTGGGTGGCCACCAAAATTGCGGTCCATATGGTGTATCGATCCAGGCAGCAAGCAGCGAAAGTGCAGGCCCACAACTGCGGAGCCAGCATCTCTCTCTCCTCTCTCTCTGCCCCAAAGCCAGATCCTCGGAGGTGGGAGACAAAAGAAACAGACAAGTGAGTAAGGTGGTAAGGGCGCAAAAGTGCACGCAATATAAGATGATGCACACTGGGGGCACATGGGAACCAGGTGAGACAGGTACGTTCCTACCGTACGCCCCCCCCCCCACCAGGTAACCTACATGGCCCCTCCCTTACCCCTTACTGTATCCACAAAACACAACACTACCCATAAACATCTACTTTACAAATCAACAAACGTCCCTACTGTCTTCCCCGTTCCTCCCATAAACCAAATTCGTCTTCTCTCCCTCCTAACCAATCAAATTTGCCATTTTCAACTCTCATCAAAATTTGCCATCTCCAACTGAACATCAAAATTTGCTATCACCAATTCATCATCAGTCCCTCCTAGGGAGGGAGAGATGGAATCACCCCAATGTCTCATCCACGTCGTGATGCGTCTCACAAATCCAACAGCAATTCTCACTTCCTGCAACACAGAACAAAGGAACACAGGTGTGGAGTCATCATCATCACCACAGGTAAGTGGCTGCGTATGGTGCGACAGGTTCATCAATCCTAACTATTTCCTAAATGACTTTAACAACTTTACATTACCCGGGGTCTTTCTCCTGCCAAACCATTGGCCCTCTTACACTATGGGTTCTAAAAACCAATTCCCATTGACAAACTGTGGTGCTTTTCAATTTGGGGTCTCACTCCCCCGATTCATCTCCCGGTGCCCTCGCACAATTTCTGGGCCGCGACGTGTACCTCTCCCAGCGGGTCTACCCACCTGCACACCCCCACCACTGCAGTTGCCTCCGAGCTTACCTGCTCCTTACCCTAACCTAACTACCTGGGGAAGGCCCTCTGGCGCTCTCCCCACTCGGTGCCCTCTCTGGCACTGGGCTACCCGATCCACACCCGGGATCCTCAGGCACCCACTGACACTAACGGCTCCCAGAGCCCACCTGCGGCCTCACCTGGCCGACATCCTCACAGTGGTGGAGTGCCCAACCAACTACACACACTAACAGGCTACACGCCCAGCCATTTCCACAACACTAATGCGCCCATCCACAATACCATTCTGCAACCGCACCACAAATGCCAATATCCAACCACAATTTACCTATACCCTCTACCTAACACTTACACTACCCGCCCCGGGTACTCGTGAAAGGGGTCCACTCTTCCCCCATCCACACCTTCGCACCATGCACACCACTCCGTACCACTTACTCCAACTCTCTCCACACACCTGTACTTGCACACCTGTGCTCTCACACCTGGTGCCACCTGCACCCTTCTCTCCCCAAGCGCATTCGCGCTGATCCACAACACTCACTACTCACACACTGCTCCACACACCTGTCCAGTTGCACACCTGTGCAATCACACCTGTTCAATTCTCAACCACACGGCATCATCTCACCTAACTACTCCCCTCTGAAACTTGCGCTTCCCAGTCGTCCCTTTAAACTATTGCGCTCCCACGTCATTATCATCCACACTAATCTACCTGTGTCCCCACTACAGGTATCAGTCACTAACTAATCTTAACGTCACCTAATGTCATCTTCGCTAGATCCCTACACACAATATAACCTAACCCACCTGGGCTAGTTTTCACTGCCATACACCCCATAAGCTATTGCTCCTTTGCCCCACATGGGAAGGGCGGCAGGGATGCCAGCCTTACCCACCGGGCCCATCGCTCACTACCAATTTTGCACATCAAATTTCAACAAATTAAAAATTTGCCAATCCTACTCATCATCTGCCAATCATTACTGCCAATCCTTTGCCAATCATCAAATTTTGTTTTTCTCTAATTTTGGGGCCAAAACACTATCCTCATAACCCGTCTACTTACTAATGCCTCTCGGTGCGCCAATTTACTTCTAAAGCTCGGCTTCGTACAGCCAAGCCATGAATGCGGGTTGTTCTGTGCCAGCGGCTGGATGCGTCCGGCACTCGGTGCAGGGACGGGGGCTTACCCGGGCCGAGATCCCACGCACCATCTCGGCGTGGAGCCATCCAATGTCCCGATCTCGACCTGCCGGACTGCCTCAACAAAAAGTGGTCGCCATGACGACCCTTTCTATCGGGCTGCCCGCTCCGCCTAGTGGAGCATGGACGCGGCCGTTCAAAGCGAGGCCCGGCACGCACCGAGGGCCCGATTCGGCTAAAAGTCGCTCTAACCTCTAACCCGGTTACCTTCGATGCCTCACCTGCATGCTTACACCCCGCAGCCCGTTCCTTGCTCACCCATCCAGCCGTTCCCATGCTCCTCGTACCTTTCCTTACACACCCAGGTACCCTCATTCCACTCACAGCCTTGGTCACACACCTGACCACCGAACACTTTGGCACACATTCGTTGGTCGCACACCTCACCAACACACCTCTTCGCGCCCCCTCCTCTGTCACCTCCTCTGTGACAATCACAGGTGTGCTCTCATTCGCACACCCAACCACGTGCCTCACCACCAACTCCAGCGTGCATTCCCACTCACGCTCTACCATTCCAGGTGTGCATCCTTCCATCCCAGGTGTACATCCTCGCTCACCTGTCACAACCAACTCACTCTCCTTGTCACTCTCACTACTCTCACCTCCATTCTTGACAGCGCACTCACCCTTACTCTTGAGAGCGCACTCTTTCCTCATGCACCTGTCCGTCACACACCTTTCTCGCGCACACTCTCCCGTTACACCCTCTGTAACACTCACCACAGGTGTGCATTCTTCCTTGCCTTTGACAGCGCACTCTTTCCCCATGGACCCGTCCGTCACACACCTTTCTCGCGCACACTCTTGCGCACACTCTCCCGTCACACCCTCTGTAACACTTACCACACCGCGCTTCCATGTGCTCCCTCGCACACGCGCTACGACCGACTCACTCTCGCCAGCACCCTCACTCCTTGGCACGCACTTTTTCCTCACACACCCCAGAGTCGGACTTTCTTGCACACCTCCTTTTTCGCACACCAGACCTGTCGCACACTTCACCAACGGCCTCTCACGAACACCCGGGTCTATCTCGACCCCCAAGCTTCTTAAATCCCCTGGCGCATCATACGCACGACCATATTGGTCACCACTTACACCGGGTCCTCTTTCTCTTCGCTTCTCCTCCATCACCTGCGAATCCCTCATCCGGTAAATGAGCACATCATCACGATCCAAACACAGACTTTGGACCAATTCTTTTATCTCCTCTTTTATCTCTTTCTTATCCCCTCTCCGTCGCTTCTTCATTTCGCTCACCCCTTCTTCCACTTCTTCTAATTTGTGCTTCACCTCTTTTATTCCCCGGTACGTCTCCTCAAGCTCGTCCTCCAAGGCTACCTTGACCGTTTCCATGTGCGTCCTCACCTGCCGGTCCTTCGTCTCCATTACCTCTACCATCTCGTCCAACCTCGCTGTCAGTCCCTCACGTACCATCTGACATTCCCTCTTCGTCGCTATCAAGTCATCTTTTAGTTCTTTCTGTGTCGCCTTTAACCCTCCTAATACCGCAGTGTTCCTTTGAACCTGCTCCGTTAGTCCTTTTTGTCCCTCCGTCAGCTGTTCCACCTCCTGCGTCAGGTCCTCTATGCCCCCTTGCAATTTTACAGTCCCCTTTCTCACCTCCTTCTCCATGTGCTCCTTACAGTGCCTCACCTCCTCGCGCACTCCTCCGACCTCCTCACTCACACCTCTTCTGATCTCCTCTCCCATCACTTGCATCTCCTGCCCAGATGCCACCCTCATCTGCTCCATTTCCTCCCTGCGAGCATCCAGTTTGGCTTCTACCCCCATTCTGACCCCCTCTATCTGCTGCCCCATTTGTTTAACTTCCCTTTCCGCTTGGTCCCTCATGTCCCTCAATTTGCCTTCCATCCTGTTTTCTAACCCCTCTAACCCCTTTTGCATCCCTTCCATTTGATTCTCTTGAGCGGCCATTCTGTTTTCTACCCCCATTAACCCATTCTTTACCTCTTTTATCCCATTGTCTAACCCCTCACCGGTACCCCTCGCTTCGTCCCTCATTACCCCCATTTGGCCCTCTAATCGCTCACTATCAGCCCTCATTTGTTCACTCTGAGCTTCCATCCGGTTCCCCATTACCCCCATTTGGTTTCCCAACCGCTCACTATCAGCCCTCATTCCCACCATTTGGTCTATAAGGGCCCTCATTTGCAGGAGGAAAAGGTTCGAATCCACCAGGGGCGCTGCCACGGTCGCGGGCGCCGCGACCAGCGAGGCGCCATTTTGCGCGCCCGCTACGTCGGGCGCAACGACGCTATTTTGTGCGTCTGCTACCCTCGCTGCTTCGCTCTCCTCACGTCCCTCAATTTGGTCCTGGACCGACCCTGCCTCACTCTCCTCTACCGGACCCCAGCCGACTTGGTCTGCCATAGCGCGACTTTCAAAATTCGGGTTTTTATATTTTGTAAAACACAATCAAATTTCGCCGTTATAATTTCGAGCGCGGGAAACGCGCTCCGGATCGAATTCTACCTCCCAACACCAATTGTTACCCTAGTGGTACAATTGGTGTTCCAAAATTTGGGCCTAATAAATTTAGTCCCAGGTCCGAATCCGACACTCCTGACACCAATTGTTACAGACACGACTTTGATGTTATGGTGGGCCGAGCGGAATGGCCGCCGTGTCCGCACAAGTTACCCGATTATACTCGAACCTTGGCCGAGTCGCGCTATGCTAGATCAATGAAGGAAAAGGACACAACAGCTGGGATTAAAATGACACGACACCAGGGATACGGTTCTCAAGACCTCCGGAGGAGGTTATAATATGGCGGAAGGTTAGATTACAGGAATGAGAGGGACAGCATAGTAAGATAGGCACTTAATTACGGTCTTATAGTAGCCCCGACAGACGACAGATAAACAGGACAAAACTGACTCACACGGGGATTGATGGCAAGGAAAGCGGGTAGTCAATGGCTCAAGGTGCACCTTGGCTCAGGGCAGAATCGACCCGGTCCGGTCCAGAGATGCGGGAGGTCTCTCAGCGCTCGGAGGTCGCGACTTGTCTTTCCAAGCCGGCGGGGAGTGACACGCCCTCGGCTAGTTAGCTCCGCCCCAGATGGAATCGGTCCGCCCTTCTTATTGGGTGCAGGGGGGTTACCGGCTCCGCCCCTGACGAGGAGCTGACAGCCAGCCCCTTCGTGGTAACCCCGTGGAGCGCATGGGCAATGGCGGCTAACCACGCCGGAGTGAGGACGCACACTCCCCGCGCCGCGCCGCCCCCAATCTCCTCTGTTGTTGTAGTTGTTGTTGTTGTTGTTGTTGTTGTTGTTTCATGGGGAAGATGGGAGGAGGTATGGGGAGGTCCTAAACTCACTACTGGTGCCATACAATCACATTCTGGTGCAACGAAGAGTCAGAATTAATGGAAACGAGTCCTTAACTGACATAGACTACGAATAACTAGCAAGATGTCCGAAAGTTGTCTACGTGAGATGCGGTGGACCTGGGCACGACATTTAATGGGGGAAAAAGGGGCAGGTCGGTTCTACAGAGTGTTATTTACAGGCAATGGGACTAGGGAATGGGGGATTGGGGATAGTTGGGGAGTATTGGGGAAATAGGGGAATATTTACAAGCGGATATGGAGGCCAAATGCCATATCCGCAACAATATATATATATATATATATATATATATATATATATATATATATATATATATACTCGTATATATATATACTCGTATATATATATACTAGTATATATATATACTGGAAAAAGTAAGTACACCCCTACATTTATCACGACTTAAAATACCTAAAATTAGAATCAGGTGCACCAGCTCAGGTGCAAATGATTAGAACATCGTTAGAGAGGATCTTGGAGGAACCTGTCTTATTTAATCCTCAGACATTGTTAGGTTTTTTTTTTTTTTTGTATACTGAATCGAGGCTCGTGAAAGAGCTAACATTTATTTCACAAACAAAACAACCAGACAAACAAAATATATAAAAAGAGGGAGCGGAAGACAAGATGGGGAGAGAAGGGGAAGCACACAAACATAACATTTGAGAGCAGGGAGATGTGTGGGAGGGAGAGGGCTTGGGGTGAGGAGGTGTGTGAAGGGGGGGGGGGGGGTTTGCTATTTGTTGTTGAAGTGTGCGGTGTCACCATGCCTAGATAAAAAGAGCTCTCTGAGGCCTTCAGAAAGAAAGTTATAGATGCCTACGAGTCTGGGAAGGGATTGAAAAAGATCTCCAAACAATTTGAAATCAATCATTCAACTGTCCGGAAGATCATCTACAAGTGGAGAAGATTCCAAACAACTGCCAACTTGTTCAGGCCAGGCCGCCCCAGCAAGTTCAGCCCGAGAGCAGTCCGCAAGATGCTGAAATAAGTCTCTAATAACCCCAGAATGTCATCACGGGACCTACAGGTAGCTCTTGCCACTGTTGATGTCAAAGTGCACGAGTCTACCATTAGAAAAAGGCTCCACAAATTTGATCTACATGGGAGGTGTGCCAGGAGGAAACCTTTGCTGTCCAGAAAGAACATCAGGGCAAGACTAAAGTTTGCCAATGAACACCGAGGCAAAGACCAGCACTTCTGGAACAATGTGCTCTGGACAGATGAGTCAAAGGTAGAGCTATTTGGCCACAGTACCAGAAGACATGTTTGGCGAAAACCAAAGACATCATTTGACCACAAGAACATGACAGCAACTGTAAAGCATGGTGGTGGAAATATTATGGTTTGGGGCAGCTTTGCTGCATCAGGGCCTGGGGAGCTCACCTTCATTCAATCCACTATGAATTCTTCATTGTACCAGAGGGTGCTTGAGGATAATGTGAGGCCATCTGTCGGAAAGTTGAAGCTCAACTGAAGGTGGAACTTGCAACATGACAATGACCCTAAACATACCAGTAAATCCACCAGGGAATGGCTGAAAAGAAAGAAATGGGGGGTTCTGGAATGGCCAAGTCAAAGCCCGGATCTAAATTCCATCGAGATGTTGTGGGGAGATTTGAAACGAGCTGTGCATGCAAGAAACCCCTCAAATAGTCAGGTTCACTATGTCAATAAATTATATTTCGTTCAAAATCATGGTAGATTAGCAAACCTATACATTTTTGGAAAGGTTATAGCATAAGGAAACTAAAAATCAATGTTTACATTTGGAGAGATACCTGTATGGCGGCCATTTTGGATTTTCAAAATGGCCACTGTAAAATACATATTTTGTTCTATTTCTGCCTCTAATTACCCTAAAAACTTTTTAAAATATACTAAACCTATATTTTCAGGGACAAGGAATCCAATGAAAGTATCAAATTAGTGCTATGGGGAATGGTAAGACACGAATCAAAGGTTTTGAATTGCAAAATACTGTCTTTATATTCGCGATAAGTTGCATAATCATATTATCATAACATGTCAAATCATAACCAAATCATAACATGTCAAAACATGTTATCATTTTGTACAGGCAGTTAATAACATCAAAATGTGTCACAATAATTCATATCACCAAACATACACAGGCAGTCAGCAAAATCATATATACACATGCAGTCAGTATAACTTCACATCTACACAGGCAGTCAATGACAAAATATACACAGGCAGTCAATGGCATCAAACATACACGATTACAGAATATGCCATTTAGAGTTCGTCATCACTGTCCTGTGTGTCGTATCCGACAATATAGTCCGCATCGTTTTCACAGTCCGTTCCACACAAGCAAAGGTCGGTCAAATTGATTGGCAAATCGAATTGGTCGAATGGTCGATCGAATCGAATTCGATAAATCGAATCGAATCGAATCGATCGAATTAGTCGAATGGTCGAATGGTCGATCGAAGCGATTGGTCGAATGGTCGAATTGGTCGAATGGAATTGGTCGATTGGTCGAATTGGTGGAATTGGTCGAATCGAATTGGTCGGAATTGGCAAATGTAAACATTGATTTTCAGATTTTCCATGTAATAACGTTTCCAAAAATGTATAGGTTTGCTAATCTACCATGATTTTGAACGAAAAAACATAGTGAACCTGACTAAAACTTCGCACAGCTGAAATAATTCTGCATGGAGGAGTGGGCAAAAACTTCTCCCAGTCGATGTCAGAGACTGGTAGACAGTTATAAGAAACGCCTACTTGAGGTTGTTTCTGCCAAAGGGGGCAATACCACCTATTAGAGCCAAGGGTGTACTTACTTTTTCCACATGCGAAATTTGCATTTATGTTTATTTAAATTATACAATGGACTACAAAATGTAAATATTTCATGATATTTGTTATGTTATATCACCGTTATCTATCAATATTGTTGAAATGAAGATCAAATAGCTGTATGTTGAAATATGTTGAAAAAGTCAAAACTTTACATGGGGTGTACTTACTTTTTCACGTGACTGTATGGTGTATATATATCCATTTTATTATAATAGAGCAAACATATATAGCTAGTTTTGTCGTTTTGTATGTTTATTTTATGCGACGTTTATATGCGACGAAAAAGTCTTCTTCTTCTTCTTCATATAAAATTAACACCCTCTTAAATAACACTCTTAATTACGTTTAGACTGCTGAAACCCCTCAGACCTTTGATGACCCTTTAATTCCCCCAAGACCCCTAAGACCACCAAAACCCCTGAAGACCCAAAATACCCTGAAAGACCCAAAAGACCCTGAAGACCCCAAAGACCCAAAACACCCCAAACACCCAAAATACCCTTGAAAGCCCTGAGGCTCGAAAAGACTTTGAAGACTGAAATGGCCCCAAAGAACCAAAAAACCCCAAATTCCCAAAACACCCCGAAGACCCAAAACACCCTGAAGACCCAAAAGACCCAAAGACCCAAAACACCCTGAAGACTCAAAAGACCCTGAAGAGCCAAAACACCCTGAAGACCCAAAACATCCCAAAGACCCAATATACCCTTAAAGGCCCAGAAGATACAAAAGACCCTGAAGACCCAAATGGCACTGAAGACCCAAAACACCATTAAGACCCAAAACACCACAAAGATCCAAAATACCCCGAAGACCCAAAAAGACCCAACGACCCTTAAATAACCAGAAGAACCAAAAGACCCAAAAGCCCCAAAAGCCCCTGAAGACACTGAAGACCCAAAACACTCTGAAGACCCTTTAGACCCAAAGGATCCTTAAATACCCCGAAGAACCAAAATACCCCAAAGACTCTCAATGACTCAGAGGAAACAAAAGACCCTTAAGACCGAAAAGCCCCTGAAGACACTGAAGACCCAAAATACCCCTAAGACCCAAAACATCCCAAAGACCCAAAATACCCCGAAGACCCAAAAAGACCCAAATACCCTTAAATACCCAGAAGAACCAAAAGACCCTGAAGAACCAAAAGACCCCAATGACCCCAAATACCCTGAAGACCCAGAATACCCCAAAGACCCAAAACACCCCAAAGACCAAAAAGACCCCAAAATACCCTGAAGACCCAAAAACACCGCAAATACCCCCAAAAACTGGAAGACCCAAAAGACCCTGAAGACCCAAAAGACCATGAAGACCCCAAAAAACCATGAATACCCAAAACACCCTGAAGACCCAAAACACCCTTAAGACCCTTTAGACCCAAAGGATCCTTAAATACCCCAAAGAACCAAAATACCAAGACTTTCAAAGACTCAGAGGAAACAAAAGACCCTTCAAACCCCAAAGCCCCTGAAGACACTGAAGACCCAAAATACCCCAAAGACCCTGAAGACCTAAAACACCCCAAAGACCCAAAATACCCTGAAAGGCCCAGAGCATCCAAAAAGACCCCGAATACTCAAATGGCCCTGAAGACCCAAAACACCATGAAGACCCAAAAGACCCAAAAGACACCGAAATGGTCAAAGATGCCTATCCCTCTGAAACGACGTGTGGTGAGGCACGCGGTGCTTGCCGAGTCATGCTAGTTATTATAATAGAGCCAACGTATATGGTTATGTCGTTGTGTAAGTTTTTATGCGACCAAAACGTCTTCTTCTTCTTCTTCTTCAAATAATATTAACACCCTCTTAATTACGTTTAGACTGTTGAGACCCCTCAGACCTTTGACGACCCTTTAATTCCCCCAAGACCCTTAAGACCACTTAGACCCTGATGACCCCAAAACCCTGAAGACCCCAAAGACCCTGAAGACTAAAAACACCCTTGAAGGCCCTGAGGTTCAAAAAGACACTGAAGACCCAAATGGCCTTGAAGACCCAAAAAGACCCCAAAGACCCAAAATACCCAAAAGACCCTGAAAACCCAAAACACCCCAATGACCCAAAACACCCCAATGACCCAAAACACCCCGAAGACCCAAAACACCCCGAAGACCCAAAACACCCCGAAGACCCAAAACACCCCGAAGACCGAAAAGACCCCGAAGACCCAAAAGATCCTGAAGACACAAAACAACCTGAATACCACAAAGACCCTTAAAGACCCTGAAAACCCAAAGCACCCCGAACACCCAAAAGACCCTGAAGACCCAAAACACCCTGAAGACACCCAAAAGACCCAGAAGTTCCAAAAGACCCTGAAGACCCTGAAGACCCAAAACACCCTGAAGACCCAAATGGCACTGAAGACCCCAAAGACCCAAAACACTGTGAAGACCCCAAAGACCCAAAAGATCCCAAAGACCTAAAAAGACCCAAAGACCCTTAAAGACCCAGGGGAACCAAAAGACCAATAAGAACCAAAAGACCATGAAGACCCAAATTACCCCAAAGACCCCAAAGACCCAAAAGAACTTGAATACCAAAAACACCCTGAAGACCCCATAGACCCTTAAAGACAGGCACAAAATACCCTGAGAGGCCCAGAGGATCAAAAAGACCCTGAAGACCCAAATGGCGCTGAAGACCCAAAAGACCCCGAAGACCCAAAACACCATGAAGACCCCAAAGACCCAGAAGACCCAAAAGATCCTGAAGACCAAAAGACACTGAAGACCCAAAAAGACCCAAATACCCTTAAAGACCCAGGGGAACCAAAAGACCCTTATGACCCAAAAGCCCCTGAAGGCCCCAAAGACACCAAAGACCCTGAAGACCCAAAATATCCTGAAGACCCAAATTACCCCAAAGACCCAAAAGACCACAAAATACCCTGAATACCAAAACACCCTGAAGACCCCAAAGACTCTTAAAGACCCTTTAGACCCAAAATACCCTTAAATACCCCAAATAACCAAAATACCCCAAAGACTCTTAAAGACCCAGAGGAAACAAAAGATCTTTAAGACCCAAAAGCCACTGAAGAACCAAAATTCCCCGGAAGACCCTGAAGACCCAAAACACCCTGAAGACCCAAAATACCCTTCGAGGCCCAGAGGATCCAAAAGACCCTGAAGACCCAAATGGCGCTGAAGACCCAAAATACCCCAAAGACCCAAAACACCATGAAGACCCAAAAGACCCAGAAGACCCAAAAGATCCCAAAGACACAAAAATACCCAAAGACCCTTAAATAACTAGGGGAACCAAAAGACCCTTAAGACCCAAAAGTCCCTGAAGATACAAATTACCCCAAAGACCCAAAAGACCCTGAAGACCCAAAATAACCTGAATACCAAAAACACCCTGAAGACCCCATAGACCCTTAAAGACCCTTTAGACACAAAAGGCCCTTAGAGGCCCAGAGGATCCAAACGACCCTGAAGACCCAAATGGCACCGAAGACACAAAAGACCCCAAAGACCCAAAACACCACAAAGTCCCCAAAGACCCAGAAGACCCATAAGATCCTGAAGACCCAAAAGACACTGAAGACCCAAAAAGACCCAAATACCCTTAAATACCCAGGGGAACCAAAAGACCCTTAAAACCCAAAAGTCCCTGAAGACCCAAAAGTCCCTGGACACCCAAAAGACCCTGAAAACCCCAAAGACCCTGAAGACCCAAAATATCCTGAAGACCCAAATTACCCCAAAGACCCAAAGAACCCAAAAGACCCTTAAATACCCCCAAAGAACCAAAATACCCCCAAAGACTTAAAGACCCAGAGGAAACAAAAGATATTTTAAGACCCAAAAGCCACTGAAGACCCAAAATTCCCCGGAAGACCCCGAAGACCCAACACACCCCAAAGAGCCAAAATACCCTTAAAGGCCCAGAGGATCCAAAAGACGCTGAAGATCCAAATGGCCCTGAAGTCCCAAACCACCATGAAGACCCAAAAGACACCGAAATGGTCAAAGATGCCTATCCCTCTGAAACGACATGTGTTGAGGCGCAGAGAGTGCCGAATCACGCTAGTATATATTGTTATGTCGGGGGGTAAAGGAATATCTAGAGCCGGGTAGATCTGTATAGGTAACATGCTTCGACTGTTGTGATAGGAAATCTACCTTGTAATAAGTTCTATGTTAGTCCGGTTTGTCGGTATAAGCTGTATTGGTGTCCCCGCTACGAGGGAGCAGGGCGTGCTAAATAGTGCAGGGATTATGGATAAGATTCCTTTGTTCGTCGTTTCGCCCTGTCACCAAACCTTTGTCCCTTATGGCAACGCATTCTCATATAAACACTTAGATAGGCCCTTAGTGCAACATTAAATAATTCCCCTTCCCTTACAATGACCTTGGAAGACGACAGGCAGGGAACCAGATCAAGGCATCGCCGGATGGCCGCCGCCAGCCGCACCACCAGCTGGCCTAGCAACATCGCATGAGATGAGCTATAACCACGCCACATGGAACGTGTGATTGGTTGGTGTGGAAGGCGCGAGCCATGAACCAATCAGCGCGGAAGGCGCGAGAAGGTTCGGCAGACGGCGGGAAGCTACGAGGCTCTGGATGGTAGCGCTCCAGAACTGATGTCACATGCCAAGTTACAAAAGGGCACGCTGACGTGCTTCGCGCTTGTCTCTGCGCTTCTTTCTGCTCGTCTGCTGAGTCGTGCTGGTCCTTCGCTCTTCACTCTCCGTTCCTGGCTCTCGTTGTGCCTCGTGTTGGAGATCGGCCTCATGTTGGAGATCGACTTCGCGGGGAGATCGCTAGCGCAGTTGCTTTTGGTGCTGGAGCGAGGCATGCCATGGAGCGAACGGACCTCATGGGCAGTTGACGAGGAGCCTGGAGTGGGGCAGGTCACTCGGGCCTGGTGGAGCTCATGGGCAAGGCAGACTGGGGGAGCCGCGTTGGACGAAGGACACATTTCAGACAGATAAGCTCGCATTCACCATTATACGAGGAGACATTTATTTTTGAAATTCATTTTCCTTTGTGGTGTATTCGAAGTCTGTGTGTGGGATCCCAATTTAGGCCTATTCATTTCATCGTCGCGTTTCATTGTATCGGGTTCCGTTAAATAAATCCTTATTTTTGTACATAGCATTTCGGTTTCGTTTGAATTCATCTCCTCCAGGATCAGAGCTGCAGTCGGTTCGCTTTAGATAAGCGCTTCGCTTCCTCTTCTTCTTCACTTCTTCCTCCCGCGTTTTATAGCCGAATCTGAGTTGGTCGTCGCCTCAATTAAATCCGTTTGGTCATTCGCGAGCCCTGGTATTAACCGGAGGGTATTCTCACGACAATATATATATATATATATATATATATATATATATATATATATATATATATATATATATATATATATATATATATATATATATATATATATATATATATATATATATAAATATATATATATACATATATACATACATATATATATATATATACATATTGTTGCGGATATGGGATTTGGCCTCCATCCATATCCGCTTGTAAATATTCCCCTATTTCCCCAATACTCCCCAACTATCCCCATTCCCCCATTCCCTAGTCCCATTGTCTGTAAACAACACTCTGTAGCCCCGACCTTCCCCTTTTTCCCCCATTAAATGTCGTGCCCAGGTTCACCGCATCTCACGTAGACAACTATAGGACATCTTGCTAGTTATTCTTAGTCTATGTCAGTTAAGGACTCGTTTCCATTAATTCTGACTCTTCGTTGCACCAGAATGTGATTGTATGGCACCAGTAGTAAGTTTAGGACCTCCCCATACCTCCCCGCATCTCTTCCTCATGGAACTACAACCACAACAACAACTACAACAACAGCGGGGGCGGCGCGGCGGCGGCGCGGGGAGTGTGCGTCCTCACTCCGGCTTGGTTAGCCGCCATTGCCCATGTGCTCCGACGGGGTTACCACGAAGGGGCTGACTGTCAGCTCCTCGTCAAGGGCGGAGCCCGGTAACCCCCCGCACCCAATAAGAAGCGGCGGGCCGATTCCATCTGGGGTGGAGCTAACGAGCCGAGGGCGTGTCACTCCCCGCTGGATATACGCAGCCACTTACCGGAGGTGACGAGAGATGCGCCCCAGCTTGGAGAGAGAAGTCGCCACCTCCGAGCGCTGAATACCTCCCCGCATCTCTGGACCGGACCGCGTTGATTCTGCCCCTGAGCCAAGGTGCACCTTGAGCCATCGACTACCTGCCCTACCTTGCCATCAATCCCTGTGTGAGTCAGTCTTGTCCCGTTTGTCTGTGGTCTGTCGGGGCTAGACCGTGTATAAGTGCCTACCTTTCTGTGCTGTACCTCTTGTGCCGTGTAATCTAAAACGTTCTGCATACAAATATTATATCCTCCTCCGGAGGTCTTGAGAACTGTACCCCTGGTGTCGTGTCATTTAACCCAGCCGTTGTGTCCTTTCCTTCATTGATTTAGCATAGCGCGATTCGGCCAACGTTCGAGTGTAATCGGGTAACTTGTGCGAACACGGCGGCCATTCCGCTCGGCCCAGCATAACATCTTAATAAGTCGTGTCCGTAACAATTGGTGTCGGGAAGTGGGATCGGTCCCGGAGCGCGTTTCACGCGCTCGAAATTATAACGGCGAAATTTGATTGTGTTTTATAAAATAAATAAAAAAAACGCGAATTTTGAAAGTCGCGCTATGGCAGATCAAGACGGCTGGGTTCCGGTAGAGGAGAGTGAGGCAGGGTCGATCCAGGACCAAATTGAGGGACATGAGGAGAGCGAAGCAGTGAGGGTAGCAGACGCACAAAATGGCGGCCTCGCACACATGGTTATTGTGGCGCCAAATTTAGCCGCGCCCGTGACCGTAGCAGCGCCGGCGATGGATTGGGGCCTATTTATGGAACAAATAAAGGCGCTCATGGTCCAGACAAGTGAAGACCTGAGGAATGACTTGGGAAACCAAATGGGGGTAATGAGGGACGAAGCGAGGGCTCAGAGTGAGCAATTGGGGGTAATGAGGGACGAAGCGAGGGGTACCGGTGAGGGGTTAGACAATAATTTTAAGGGATTAGACAAGAAATTTGGGAAATTAGACAATAGATTAGGGGAAATACAGGAGGGGTTAACGGGGGTAGAAAATAGAATGGCTGCCCAGGAGAATCAGATAGACCTGATAGAGGGAGTGAAAAATGGGTTAGAGGGGTTAGAAAACAGTATGGAAGGCAAATTGAGGGACATGAGGGACCAAGCGGAAAGGGAAGTTAAACAAATGGGGCAGCAGATAGAGGGGGTCAGAATGGGGGTAGAAACCAAACTGGATGCTCACAGGGAGGAAATGGAGCAGATGAGGGTGGCATCTGGGCAGGAGATGCAAGTGATGGGAGAAGAGATCAGAAGAGGTGTGAGTGAGGAGGTCGGAGGAGTGCGCGAGGAGGTGAGGCACTGTAAGGAGCGCATGGAGAAGGAGGTGAGAAAGGGGACTGTAAAGTTACAAGGGGGCATAGAGGACCTGACGCAGGAAGTAGAACAACTGACAGAGGGACAAAAAGAACTAACGGACCAGGTAAAGAAGAACACAGCGGTAATAGGAGGGTTAAAAGCGACACAAAATGACCTAAAAAATGACTTGGTAGCGACGAAGAGGGAATGTCAGATGGTACGTGAGGGACTGACAACGAGGTTGGACGAGGTGATAGAGGTAATGGAGACGAAGGACCGGCAGGTGAGGACGCACATGGAAACGGTCAAGGTAGCCTTAGAGGACGAGCTTGAGGAGACGTACCGGGAAATAAAAGAGGTGAAGCAGAAATTAGAAGAAGTGGAAGAAGGGGGTGAGCGAAATTAAGAAGCGACGGAGAGGGGATAAGAAAGAGATAAAAGAGGAAATAAAAGAATTGGTCCAAAGTCTGTGTTTGGATCGTGATGATGTGCTCATTAACCGGATGAGGGATTCGCAGGTGATGGAGGAGAAGCGAAGAGGAAGAGGACCCGGTGTAAGTGGTGACCAATATGGTCGTGCGTATGATGCGCCAGGGGATTTAAGAAGCTTGGGGGTCGAGATGGACCCAGGTGTTCGTGAGAAGCCGTTGGTGAAGTGTGCGACAGGTCTGGTGTGCGAAAAAGGAGGTGTGCGAGAAAGTCCGACTCTGGGGGTGTGTGAGGAAAAAGTGCGTGCCAAGGAGTGAGGGTGCTGGCGAGAGTGAGTCGGTCGTAGCGCGTGTGCGAGGGAGCACATGGAAGCGCGGTGTGGTAAGTGTTACAGAGGGTGTGACGGGAGAGTGTGCGCAAGAGTGTGCGCGAGAGAGGTGTGTAACGGACGGGTGCAAGAGGAAAGAGTGCGCTGTCAAGAGTAAGGGTGAGTGCGCTGTCAAGAATGGAGGTGAGAGTAGTGAGAGTGACACGGAGCGTGAGTTGGTTGTGACAGGTGAGGAAGGATGCACACCTGGAATGGTAGAGCGTGAGTGGGAATGCACGCTGGAATTGGTAGTGAGGCACGTGGTTGGGTGTGCGGGTGAGAGCACACCTGTGATTGTCACAAAGGAGGTGACCGAGAAAGGGGCGCGAAGAGGTGTGTTGGTGAGGTGTGCGAGCGACGAATGTGTGCCAAGGTGTTCGGTGGTCAGGTGTGTGACCAAGTCGGTGAGTGGAATGAGTGTAGCTGGGTGTGTTAGAGAAGGTACGACGAGGAGCCTGGAAACGGCTGGATGTATGAGCACGAAAGGGGTAGCGTATGCTTGTAAGCATCCAGGTGAGGCATCGACGGTAACCGGGTTAGAGGTTAGGTCGACTTTTAGCCGAAGCGGGCCCTCGGTGCGTGCCGGGCTTCGCGTGCCGCGAGAACCAGCGGGGATCCGAGCCACGGCGGGTTCGAAAGGACCGCCGTGCGCGATCCACGCTGGGCCTCGCGTGGAACGGCCGCGTCCGGGCTCCATTAGGCGGAGCGGGCAGCCCGATAGGAAGGGTCGTCATGGCGACCACTTTTTGTTGAGGCATTCCGGCAGGTCGAGATCGGGCCATGGGATGGCTCCGTGCCGAGATGGTGCGTGGGGTCTCGGGCCAGGTAAGCCCCCGTCCCTGCCCCGAATGCCGGACGCATCCAGCCGCTGGCACAGAACAACCCACATTCATGGCTTGGCTGTACGAAGCCGAGCTTTAGAAGTGAATTGGCGCACCGAGAGGCATTAGTAAGTAGACTGTAATGACGAGGATAGTGTTTTGGCCCCAAAATTAGAAAAAAAAACGAAATTTGATGATTGGCAAAGGATTGGCAGTAATGATTGGCAGATGATGGGTAGTGATTGGCAAATTTTTGATTTGTTGAAATTTGATGTGCAAAATTGGTAGTGAGCGATGGGCCCGGTGGGTAAGGGTGGCATCCCTGCCACCCTTCCCATGAGTGGGGCAAATGCGCTATAGATTATGGGGTGTATGGCAGTGAAAACTAGCCCGGGTGGGTTAGGATATTGATAGGGCCCTAGAAGATGACATTAGGTAACGTTAAGTTTAGTTAGTGACTGATACCTGTAGTGGGGACGCAGGTAGTTTAGTGTGGATGATAATGACGTGGGAGCGCAATAGTTTAAAGGGACGACTGGGAAGCGCAAGTTTCAGAGGGGAGTAGGTAGATGAGATGATGCTGTGTGAGAACTGGACAGGTGTGTGGAGCAGTGTGGAGCAGTGTATGAGGGAGTAGTGAGTGTTGTGGATCAGCGTGAATGCGCTTGGGGAGAGAAGGGTTCAGGCAGCACCAAGTATGAGAGCACAGGTGTGCAGGTACAGGTGTGTGGAGTACATGGAGTAAGTGGTACGGAGTGGTGTGCATGGTGCGAAGGTATGGATGGGGGAAGAGTGGACCCCTTTCACGAGTACCCGGGGCGGGTAGTGTAAGTGTTAGGTAGAGGGTATAGGTAAATTGTGGTTGGATATTGGCATTTGTGGTGCGGTTGCAGAATGGTATTGTGGATGGGTGCATTAGTGTTGTGGAAATGGCTGGGCGTGTAGCCTGTTAGTGTGTGTAGTTGGTTTGGGCACTCCACCACTGTGAGGATGTCGGCCAGGTGAGGCCGCAGGTGGGCTCTGGGAGCCGTTAGTGTCAGTGGGGCCCGAGGATCCGGAGGACGGACCCGGGTAGCCCAGTGCCAGAGAGGGCACCGAGGGGGTGAGAGCGCCAGAGGGCCTTCCCCAGGTAGCTAGGTTAGGGTAAGGAGCAGGTAAGCTCGGAGGCAACTGCAGTGGTGGAGGTGTGCAGGTGGGTAGACCTGCTGGGAGAGCTACACGTCGCAGCCCAGAAATTGTGCGAGGGCACCGAGTGATGAATCGGGGGAGTGCGACCCCAAATTGAGAAGCACCACAGTTTGGTCAATGGGAATTGGGTTTTAGAACCCATAGTGTAAGAGGGCCAATGGTTTGGCAGGAGAAAGACCCCGGGTAATGTAAAGTTGTTAAAGTCATTTAGGAAATAGTTAGGATTGATGAACCTGTCGCACCATACGCAGCCACTTACCTGAGGTGAGGATGATGACTCCACACCTGTGTTTCTTTGTTCTGTGTTGCAGGAAATAAGAATTGCTGGTTGGATTGTGAGACGCATCACGACGTGGATGAGACATTGGGGTGATTCCATCTCTCCCTCCTTAGGAGGGACTGATGATGAATTGGTGATGGCAAATTTTGCTGTTGAGTTGGAGATGGCAAATTGTGATGAGAGTTGGAAATGGCAAATTTGATTGGTTAGGAGGGAGAGAAGATGAATTTGGTTTATGGGAGGAACGGGGAAGACAGTAGGGACGTTTGTTGATTTGTAAAGTAGATGTTTATGGGTAGTGTTGTGTGTTGTGGATACAGTAAGGGGTAAGGGAGGGGCCATGTAGGTTACCTGGTGGGGGGGGGGGGCGTACGGTAGGAACGTACCTGTCTCACCTGGTTCCCATGTGCCCCCAGTGTGCATCATCTTGTATTGCGTGCACTTTTGCGCCCTTACCACCTTACTCACTTGTCTTCTTCTTTTGTCTCCCACCTCCGAGGATCTGGCTTTGGGGCAGAGAGAGAGAGGAGAGAGAGGTGCCGGCTCCGCAGTTGTGGGCCGGCACTTTCGCTGCTTGCTGCCGGGATCGATACACCATATGGACCGCAATTTTTGTGGCCGCCCACCATGGACCGCAGTTCTCTTGTGGGCAAGCACCACCCGTTGATGGACCTATGGGTCAACGTGGCACCTATGCCATACAGGTGAACCACTTTTAGTTGGCCCCCTGACGGCCACACTACAGAAATGGACGTGGTTGGCGCCTTTCTTTATTTTTGAAGGAAGCCAGAACACTAAGTGGGCTCCAAGGCAAGACCAGCGGCAGAACATCGGCCGGCTGCGACACCACCGGTGACTATAAACACTTTATTGGTGCACCGGATGGTGCTGACTGTGTGATGGGGTGGTGCTTTTGGTGCTTGAACGGGGTGCTCCGCACATTATTAAAGGCCGTAAGGCCACAGAGCACTCGTGGGTTGGTGTATCGATGCTGGCATGCGTGCTCTCTCTATGCATAACATCTGCATGTGTTCCTCCAAAAACAGGTCCTGGATCGTAGTGTAAATATCAGCGTAGTCTTGTGTAAATAATGCTCCCTACCGGCTGTATGTTTAGTTTGAGGATTCTTTCCGCGATTCGGTTATCCTGTGGGTGTGTTTCTGTGAGGAGAAGGGTGCAACGTCACAGGGGGACATATTTACTCATTTGTGAACATCTGTAAAACTGTCGCACTCAGGGTAGAGTTAATAGTAGAGGGAACTACATCTGAGTGCCACACTAAAGTAGGTAAAAATTTATCGGGTCGGGGCACCCCGAGGTAGAGAAGGGTGCAATGTTGCGGATATGGGATTTGGCCTCCATCCATATCCGCTTGTAAATATTCCCCTATTTCCCCAATACTCCCCAACTATCCCCAATCCCCCATTCCCTCGTCCCATTGTCTGTAAACAACACTCTGTAGCCCCGACCTTCCCCTTTTTCCCCCATTAAATGTCGTGCCCAGGTTCACCGCATCTCACGTAGACAACTATAGGACATCTTGCTAGTTATTCTTAGTCTATGTCAGTTAAGGACTCGTTTCCATTAATTCTGACTCTTCGTTGCACCAGAATGTGATTGTATGGCACCAGTAGTAAGTTTAGGACCTCCCCATACCTCCCCGCATCTCTTCCTCATGGAACTACAACCACAACAACAACTACAACAACAGCGGGGGCGGCGCGGCGGCGGCGCGGGGAGTGTGCGTCCTCACTCCGGCTTGGTTAGCCGCCATTGCCCATGTGCTCCGACGGGGTTACCACGAAGGGGCTGACTGTCAGCTCCTCGTCAAGGGCGGAGCCCGGTAACCCCCCGCACCCAATAAGAAGCGGCGGGCCGATTCCATCTGGGGCGGAGCTAACGAGCCGAGGGCGTGTCACTCCCCGCTGGATATACGCAGCCACTTACCGGAGGTGACGAGAGATGCGCCCCAGCTTGAAGAGAGAAGTCGCCACCTCCGAGCGCTGAATACCTCCCCACATCTCTGGACCGGACCGCGTTGATTCTGCCCCTGAGCCAAGGTGCACCTTGAGCCATCGACTACCTGCCCTACCTTGCCATCAATCCCTGTGTGAGTCAGTCTTGTCCCGTTTGTCTGTGGTCTGTCGGGGCTAAGATAAGACCATGTATAAGTGCCTACCTTTCTGTGCTGTACCTCTTGTGCCGTGTAATCTAAAACGTTCTGCATACAAATATTATATCCTCCTCCGGAGGTCTTGAGAACTGTACCGCTGGTGTCGTGTCATTTAACCCAGCCGTTGTGTCCTTTCCTTCATTGATTTAGCATAGCGCGATTCGGCCAACGTTCGAGTGTAATCGGGTAACTTGTGCGAACACGGCGGCCATTCCGCTCGGCCCAGCATAACATCTTAATAAGTCGTGTCCGTAACAATATATATATATATATGTATACATACATATATATATATATATATATACATATATATATATATATATATATATATATATATATATATATATATATATATATATATATATATATATAAAAATATATATATATATACATACATATATATATATATATATATATATATATATATATATATATATATATATATATATATATATATATATATACATACATATATACATACATATATATATATATATATATATATATTATACTAGCAGAAGTACCCGGCATTGCCGGGCGGGGGAGGAGAGGGGAGGGGGAAGAGGAGGGGAGGAGAGGGGGGGAGGGGAGGAGAGGGGGGGGAGGGGAGAAGAGGGGGGGGGGGAAGTACCCGGAATTCCGTGTATAAACGTGAGGGAGAAGAGGGGGGAGGGGGAGGGGGGAGGGGGTTGGGGGGGAGGGGGAGGGGGGAAATGGAGGGGAGGGGGGAAAGGGAGGGGAGAAGGGGACGGGGTAGGGTGTTCCTCGCTGAAATGTGAAAAAACGCAATCGCTTTTCGCTCTGAAATACGTGCGAATGCGTAACTGAGTTAATGGCGGCAAGGAACATCACGTGATCGCTCTGAGCGAATCAGCGCGCTGCTCTGCCACCGGTCAGATTCCGTGCATAATATTCCTCGCTGAAATGCGCTGAGGTAAAAATATGGTAAAAAAATATTATGAAATAATTTTTTTTAGGTCGGCCATGTTCTTCCCAGGCTCAATGGCTATGTCTGTGCCAAATATCAAGTACGTGAGCCTCTCCGTTTAGGAGTCTATCGGTAACATTACACACACACACACACACACACACAGTGTTTTATATGTATAGATTAGCCATAGGTGATTCTGTCTGTGAGCTTGTGAGTCTGTCTGTCTGTCTGTCTGTCTGTCCGGGGGTGCCACAACCAGTCTGGGTAGGGTTTCAAAAACAAATCACCACCATTTTGTTTCCTCGCATAGGCATTGAGGCCTCCTTTGTTAGGCCCATGGTGTCTTGCTCTCTCTCACAGTTTTATTCAACTCTAATTCGATATCTCGTTTCATTTTTCACAGTCGCTAACATGGTTTTCGACTTGGTTACAAACAACGGGAAGAAAATTGGATGAAAGTTACCGTTTATAGAACAAAATGCATTTTAGCCCTCTGGAGTCTTCAAGCCGATTCTCTCAGCTTTACGCATGCGCCAAAATGTCTACAAGCCGAATTTTTCGGCTCTAACAGCATTCAAATTTACCGCGCAATTACCGCCTTATGGATTCGATGTGTGTGTAATGGTTTAATAGTTGACTCCAGAAGGTTAAATGAAATTAAGACCTGTCCATTGAGACTCCCTCATGGCTTTATCTCGACTCTAATTCACCATCTCATTTCATTTTTCACAGTTGCTAAGATGGTTTTAGACTCGGTTGCAAAAAAACGGGAAGAAAATTTGATGAAAGTTAATGCATACGCCGACCAAATAACACACACAGGAAATTGCAGATTTTAAATGAAATGAAGGCCTGTTCATTGAGACTCCCTCACGGATTTATCTCGACTCTAATTCACCATCTCATTTCATTTGTCACAGTCGCTAAGATGGTTTCAGACTCGGTTGTAAATAAACGGGAACGAAAATATGATGAACGTTCACGCATCCACCACCCAAATAACACACACGGGAAATTGTCGAGAGATATTTCTTCGTTCTTATTTTATAATTTATCATCATCATTATTATATGGAAGTAAAGGTAATCCTGTTTAAACTTCAATTTCATTCCATCGATGGGGTTTGTATATGTCCCACTACTTGACATAAATTTAACATAATTTATTGTGAGGTGTGCATGTTTGTTGGGAAATCAGGGCAACATTAGATGAGAGAATGACCAATGTTTGTCCAACCTGCTCTGAAAATAATTCAAGTTCACGTACATTTTAAATACGTTTATTTGAGATCTTTAATTTTAAAAATGTCATTTTGTATGCTGTGACGAAAAGAGTAGTTTTGGTTTTCGCTGGACTATACACCGCCCATAATTTTTTTTCCCAGGGACGTTTCCATTTGAGCTGTATTCTTTATATAGTCTTAATGTTTCATTATTTAGACGTAGTCACAAAAAAAAAAATTACAATTAGGTACTCTGAACGTGGGGAGAGGGGCAGAGCTTTGTTCTCCAAAGGCTGGTGCCGAACCTGCAGATGAGGTCAAGGTGTTTATGAGGGCGGTCCTTATTTGGGGGTTAAAAAAAAATTTTCAAAAGTTTAAGGTCGGATCCTGCCAAAAGGCTCAATTTGCCATAAAAACAGTGTAAAATTATTTTTTAATATCAATGTTTTGAGGTCACCCAAGGCCCTTGAAGTTTTACCATGTGCGTTTATAGGGGAAGCTGCATAGAACAACAGTTTATCGTTCATATCTTTCCTATTTTTTACATACAGAAGCCATACTAATACCAAGAGAAAGCACTAAGTGTTGCAAATTAAATTATATACATTTTTGATACACTTAATTATAGATTAACTGTATCCAAAGATATGCGTTGCATTTTGCAACGTTTTTCAGAGATATGCATTGCATTTCACCACTTATTGCTGGCCACTGCCCAGTCAAGGTCTTTTTGAGGGCTTGAGGAAACTTCTTCCGTTAATGGGAAACGACTAGAAGAAGGAACTGCCCTTGCTCCTCATCCTTCGTCAAGCGTCTGGAAAAGTCTTGGATGACTGGAGGTGGCGCTGGAGGTGGCGCTGGCGGGGAGACTGGAGGTGGCGCTGGGGAGACTGGGGGAGGGGCAGAGGAGACTGGGGTGGGGGAGACTGGGGGAGGGGGAGAGGAGACTGGAGGTTGGGGTGGGGAGCCTGAAGGTGGGGGTGGGGAGACTGGGGGTAGGGGTGGGGAAACTGAGGGAGGAGACTGGGGGAGGGGGAAGGGAGACTGGGGGAGGGAGAGGAGAGACTGGGGGAGGGGAGACTGGGAGAGGGGGAGAGGAGACTGGGAGAGGGTGAGAGGAGACTGGGAGAGGGGGAGAGGAGACTGAGAGAGGGGGAGAGGAGACTGGGAGAGGGGGAGAGGAGACTGGGAGAGGGGGGGAGTAGACTGGGAGAGGGGGAGAGGAGACTGGGGGAGGGGGAGAGGAGACTGGTGGAGAGGAGACTGAGGAAGCGGGAGGGGAGACTGAGGGAGGGGGCGAGGAGACTGAGGGAGGGGGAGAGGAGACTGGGGAGTGGAAGAGGAGACTGGGGGAGGGGGAGGGGAGAGCGAGGAGGAGTTGGAAAGGAATGAGGAGAGAGGAGTAAAGTGACCCCCACTCTTCCAGGTGTGTGACCCACTCTTCCCCATGTGTGACCCACTCCCATGTGTGTGACCCACTCCCTGGTGCAGTGTACGTGATGTGGGAGGGAGAGGATTTGAGCTATAGAAGTCACATTTTACATTAGGTGTAATTACACATTTCAAACTGTATTTCCTATGTGCACGCACATGCATTCACATGTTATCAGAAGTAAATGAATTATGTAGATTACATCATTTGTGGATTTGATAAATTGCCGGTAACCATTTTGTAAAACTGAATGTGCAGCATCTAAATGAAGATGTCCAAATGTCACACACGTCCATGCCCATGGGATTCCCACGGGTTCCCCCAGTGGTGTGTGTGTGTGTGTGTGTGTGTGTGTGTGTGTGTGTGTGTGTGTGTGTGTGTGTGTGTGTGTGTGTGTGTGTGTACAGTGCATTCAGAAAGTATTCAGACCCCTTCACTTTTTTCACATTTTGTTATGTTGCAGCCTTATGCTGAAATCGTTTAAATTCATGTTTTCCCTCATCAATCTACACTCAATACCCCACAATGACAGACAAAACAGAATTTTAGAAAGTTTTGCAAATTTATTAAAAAGAAAAAACTGAAATATCACATTGACATAAGTATTCAGACCCTTTGCTATGACACTTGAAATTTAGCTCAGGTTAATCCCATTTCTCTTGATCATCTTTGAGATGTTTCTACACCTTGAATGGAGCCCACCTGTGGTAAATTCAATTGATTGGACATGATTTGGAAAGGCACACACCTGTCTATATGAGGTCTCACAGCTGACAATGCATATCAGAGCAAAAACCAAGCCATGAGGTCGAAGGAACTGCCTGCAGAGCTCAGAGACAGGACTGTGTCGAGGCACAAATCTGGAGAAGCCGACAAAAAAATTTCTGCTGCATTGAAGGTTCCCAAGAGCGCAGTGGCCTCCATAATTCTTAAATGGAAGAAGTTTGGAACAACCAGGACTCTTCCTAGAGCTGGCCGCCCGGCCAACTTGAGCAATCGGGGGAGAAGGGCCTTGCTAAGAGAGGTGACCAAGAACCCGATGGTCACTCTGGCTGAGCTCCAGAGATCCTGTGTGGAGATGGGAGAAACTTCCAGAAGGACAACCATCACTGCAACACTCCACCGATCTGGGCTTTATGGCAGAGTGGCCAGACGGAAGCCAAACAGTTCAATATTGGTTTCATCAGACCACAGAATCTTGTTGCTCACAGTCTGAGAGTCCTTTAGGTGCTTTTTTGCAAACTCCAAGCGGGCTTTCATGTGTCTTTCATTGAGGAGAGGCTTCTGTCTGGCTGCAACATAACAAAATGTGAAAAAAGTGAAAGGGTCTGAATACTTTCTGAATACACTGTATATATAACGAGGGAACAAAATAAACAGGATATATATAAAATATAAATATAAAATATAAATATAAAAATTTATACACAGGAATACATTCCTGTGAGGGGCTTGTGCGAAAACATTCTGACTCAACTAGGACTTGAGCCAGAATTATTTCACACTAGCCCCAAGCATGAATGTAATCCTGTTTAGTAAATTTCTCAATGAGATTTATCTCTAACTAGCAAAGGTACTCGGCGCTGTCAAGCAATGCAGCGTCACTTTGTGATGGGAATATTAAGAGAGGGAGAGGGAGGGGTGGGTGAGAGAGTGTGAGCAGAGTGTGAGAAGAGAGAGAGAGAGAGAGTGAGAGTGTGTGTGTGAGAGACAGAGACAGAGACTAGGGAGAGAGAGAGAGAGAGAGAGAGAGAGACTTTGACTTTTGACGTCCTTTTATTCCAAAAATATAAAGTGCATGGATGTACAGTGTATAAAATCAAAAAAGCCAAAAACAAGAGAAAACGATGAAAGCGAGGAAACAATACAGATACAAGCGTTGATCAGTTCAAATTTTACCAAAAACAAATGCAATCTTCTGCAGCAATACTACGAAGTGTGGAAATTATGAACAATTAAGAGAAAAATAATACCAACTCATTTTGGCGGACTTCACAGACACTTTCCAAACACCATTTTTCTACAAATCCATCAATTTCACCCATGATCTTGGAAAACTCAAACTCATGTTTTAGCCTTGCAGCACACAGTGCTTTGAAAAACGTCATGACATTGCATTGATGAATGGGCTTACCATTACGCTTCTCCTTTCTGGACAGGTAAGTGGCAAGCTTTGCTGTAGCTACAAAGAAGCACAACAATTCATATTCTTTGTTGTGTTGCCGTCTCTTTTTGAGCCCAAAAATAAAGGATCGAAAAGTAAATCTGAAATTCATTTTGAACGACACAAAGTCTAACCATTCAAATAAAGGAAAAAGTCTTTCACAACCAATAAAAAAATGAAAAACATCCTCATTTACAGAACAAAAGGGGCAACATGCAGATATTGGGGCAAAATTCCATACATATGTATTGCATGGGATGATCCAGTGGGCAAGGCGCCACTGAAGATCACCTGTTCTTTTGTTAATCAACTTACAATACATTGATTCCCATACAGGTTCATTGGGGGGCCCGGCAGGGAGTAGCCTCTTCCAACGTGCTACTCCATTTAGCGGAGAAATACCAAGAACTTGAGATAAACACCACCTATACAGGCTCTTGCTGCTCTCAGCGTGCAATTCACTTGTCCCTGTGCTAACAGGTGGAAATTCCTTGGGAAAGCAGTCAAAAATCAGTTTCGGGAAAGGGGACTCGTTGGGGTGTCCAAAAGTATTCCGAGTCCAAAGTTTCTGTAACTGATGACGTTTTTGAACAACTTTCCTCAAAATCATTCCAATTGTCCTCTTGGACCGAATCGCCGTCATGGTTGAAATTTCCTCCACATTCCTCCACCCGACACCGGAGTTTGGCCGAAGGTGCCATGCTTTGTTTATGCCTGCGTCAATAAAGAGTTGGCACAAATGACGACTCTTGAGAACATCAGGGAAGAGAGGATTGAAGAACAGAGGTTCAACCTCGAACATCCCTGGGGAGTAAGTGTCCGCTTTACGGCTCACGGAAAGTCTTTCCCGGGCACTGAGAAGGCTCTGGTAGAATATGGGGAGCGTTGATGTATTCACATACTTAAGGTGAGTCGGGAATACTTCGAGACCATAACCGAGTCTACCCACCTGCTGTAAAATATGACAAGCCAAGGCATGGTTTGGCAGGTTTTCACCAAATAGGAGGCGTTGAATGGAGCACAGGCGAAAGGCCATGAGACGGGATCTCACGTGAACAAGGCTCTGACCACCTTCAGCTGAAGTATGGCATATTACATTTGGCCGCAGCCAATGATGGCCTCCCCAAAAAAAGTCCACACGTTTGGCCTGTATCTTGTCCAGCAGCACTTCTGGTGGTTGCAGGCAAATAAAGCAATGCCACAACGTTGTAGCAACCAAGTTGTTTGCCACTAAGACTCGGCCCTTAAATGAGAGTTGCGGTAGGGTTCTTTTCCACAGGTTCAGCCTCCTGTCTATTTCTCCAGTCACACCTTCCCAATTCCTTTCCTCAAATTGTGTAGAGCCCAGGGACACACCAAGGTAATCAACACCATCTGCTTTCCACTCTACGTTTTCTGGAAGAGCAGGCAGATGTGTTGAGACAGGTAGGCAACTATTAAGGTATGGCACCCAAAGAGCTTTGCTTTTCGCCCAATTAACCTTCAGAGATGAAGCCATGAAAAAGGTTCTTAAGGACTTTACAAGTAGTGTAGCAGCATAGCAAACCTGTTGTGCATTTTGTGATACAAGCACCAAATTTGGCACAAATGTACATTAATATGTTGCGAACATTTTCAGATATTGGGCCACTTGAAATTCCGTAATTTTTTTTTTCAAATTTTTTCAAATTTCGTAATTCCAAATTTTTCGGGTGACACCGTCACAATTTCGGTCTTCGAGGCCGGCCGATATAGTGGGGCGGCTTAGCCCAAATATTCAAAAGAATTGTGCATTTTGTGATACAAGCACCAAATTTGGCACAAATGTACATTAATATGTTGCGAACATTGTGTGGTCAGCAATGAAGACGAGAGTCTGAATTACATGTATGCAAAAGACCTTGTGAACCAGTGAAGCAAATACACGGGTAAGCATGAATTAAATCTAGGGCATGATATAATTTCCATGATGTTTACCTCTACACTCAATGGTGGAAGGAGGTAATGTTTTGATCCCAGCTTGTCTGTATGTCTGTTTGTCTGTTAGTCCACAAAATTCCAGACAAAGCTTGTAGTAGTTGTAGTGGTAGTGGTGATAACAGAAATTGTTATATAGAACTGAACTTATATTATTATTATATGCAGAAAATAACTTCATTTCTATATGCTCTGCAGTGGACAGGTTAATTGGTTTATGCACTGAAGGGGTCACCCTGGTGTGCACTGCTGTGTTCTGCCTCACTGAGTTGTTCAGGTATGATGTACTCAGCACAAGCTTCCGGTCGGCCCGGAGGTGGGGTGCGGGGCCTGTCACGGAACGTCAAAACAAACGGCCTGCCGGGGCCGCCCAAAAGTCGGGCGTGAGGGGCGCGTCCACTAATGGAACGCCTCTCGCTTCCCAGATCGAGGGCCACGTGGTCAGGAGAACCTCGTCCCTTCCGGTCACACTTTGCCTATCGGCCGGCCTCGAAGACCGAAATTGTGACGGTGTCACCCGAAAAATTTGAAATTACGAAATTTGAAAAAATTTGAAAAAGAAAATTACGGAATTTCAAGTGGCCCAATATCTGAAAATGTTCGCAACATATTAATGTACATTTGTGCCAAATTTGGTGCTTGTATCACAAAATGCACAATTCTTTTGAATATTTGGGCTAAGCCGCCCCACTAAAGAGCAACAATGTCTTGGTGGTTTTTTATAATGACGCAAACATTATCTGCATAGGCCGATATAGTCATTTGTGGGCTTCCAGGAAAACAGGTCAGGCCAGAGATATTCTTTCTCAGTGTGCAAAGTAATGGCTCCATTGTTAACGCAAAAAGCAAACCTGAGACTGGGCAACCCTGCCGTACCCCCCTCTGAACCTATATGGGGGAACCTTAATTACACTGAAGATGTCAGTGTACAATCTATATATATAAAACACAGTTTGTGTGTGTGTGTGTGTGTGTGTGTGTGTGTGTAATGTTACCGATAGACTCCTAAACGGAGAGGCTCACGTACTTGATATTTGGCACAGACATGGCCATTGAACCTGGTAAAAACATGGCCAACCTAAAAATTGATTTCATAATATTTTTTAACCATATTTTTTACCTCAGCGCATTTCAGCGAGGCATAATATGCACGGATTCTGACCGGTCGCAGAGCAGCGCGCTGATTCGCTCAGAGCGATCACGTGATGTTCCCTGCCGCCATTAACTCAGTTATGCGTTCGCACGTATTTCAGAGCGAAAAGCAATTGCCTTTTTTCACATTTCAGCGATGAACATTGCCATTCACACCACATAGGTTTTTTTCCCTTTCATCTTTAGATTCATATTTTTTGCCATAACATAGCGCATTATGGCTCTCTCGAGCTCGAGTTAGCCAATCACCTGGGAGCATGAGGCCACATTGGCCACGCCCATGACAGGACGCAGAGATGCAATCGATCGCTCAGAGCGATCACGTGATGTTCCTTGCCGCGCGACTATATATATATCACTCAGATCCCTCACAATCGACCACCACCCCCTCCTGCAATACTAAATATCACTCAGCTCCCTCACAATCGACCACCACCCCCTCCTACAATACTAAATATCACCCAGATCCCTTGGAATCGACCACCACCCCCTCCTACAATACTATATCACTCAGATCCCTTGGAATCGACCACCACCCCCTCCTACAATACTAAATATCACTCAGCTCCCTCACAATCGACCACCACCCCCTCCTACAATACTAAATATCACCCAGATCCCTTGGAATCGACCACCACCCCCTCCTACAATACTATATATCACTCAGATCCCTTGGAATCGACCACCACCCCCTCCTACAACACTAAATATCACCCAGATCCCTTGGAATCGACCACCACCTCCTCCTGCAATACTAAATATCACCCAGATCCCTTGGAATCGACCACCACCCCCTCCTACAATACTAAATATCACTCAGATCCCTTGGAATCGACCACCACCCCCTCCTACAATACTAAATATCACTCAGCTCCCTCACAATCGACCACCACCCCCTCCTACAATACTAAATATCACCCAGATCCCTTGGAATCGACCACCACCCCCTCCTACAATACTAAATATCACCCAGATCCCTTGGAATCGACCACCACCCCCTCCTACAACACTAAATATCACCCAGATCCCTTGGAATCGACCACCACCTCCTCCTGCAATACTAAATATCACCCAGATCCCTTGGAATCGACCACCACCCCTTCCTACAATACTAAATATCACCCAGATCCCTTGGAATCGACCACCACCCCCTCCTACAATACTATATATCACTCAGATCCCTTGGAATCGACCACCACCTCCTCCTGCAATACTAAATATCACCCAGATCACTCACAATCGACCACCACCCCCTCCTGCAATACTATATATCACTCAGATCCCTTGGAATCGACCACCACCCCCTCCTACAATACTAAATATCACTCAGATCCCTTGGAATCGACCACCACCCCCTCCTACAATACTATATATCACTCAGATCCCTTGGAATCGACCACCACCCCCTCCTACAATACTATATATCACTCAGATCCCTTGGAATCGACCACCACCTCCTCCTACAATACTAAATATCACCCAGATCCCTTGGAATCGACCACCACCCCCTCCTACAATACTATATATCACTCAGATCCCTTGGAATCGACACCACCTCCTCCTGCAATACTAAATATCACTCAGATCCCTCACAATCGACCACCACCCCCACCTACAATACTAAATATCACCCAGATCCCTTGGAATCGACCACCACCTCCTCCTACAATACTATATATCACTCAGATCCCTTGGAATCGACCACCACCTCCTCCTACAATACTATATATCACTCAGATCCCTTGGAATCGACCACCACCTCCTCCTACAATATTATATATCACTCAGATCCCTTGGAATCGACCACCACCTCCTCCTACAATACTATATATCACTCAGATCCCTCGGAATCGACCACCACCTCCTCCTACAATACTATATATCACTCAGATCCCTTGGAATCGACCACCACCTCCTCCTACAATACTATATATCACTCAGATCCCTCGGAATCGACCACCACCTCCTCCTACAATACTATATATCACTCAGATCCCTTGGAATCGACCACCACCTCCTCCTACAATACTATATTTCACTCAGATCCCTTGGAATCGACCACCACCTCCTCCTACAATACTATATATCACTCAGATCCCTTGGAATCGACCACCACCTCCTCCTACAATACTATATATCACTCAGATCCCTTGGAATCGACCACCACACCCTCCTACAATACTATATATCACTCAGATCCCTTGGAATCGACCACCACCTCCTCCTACAATACTATATATCACTCAGATCCCTTGGAATCGACCACCACCCCCTCCTACAATACTATATATCACTCAGATCCCTTGGAATCGACCACCACCTCCTCCTACAATACTATATATCACTCAGATCCCTTGGAATCGACCACCACCTCCTCCTACAATACTATATATCACTCAGATCCCTTGGAATCGACCACCACACCCTCCTACAACACTAAACATCACTCAGATCCCTCACAATCGACCACCACCCCCTCCTGCAATCTATATAATAAATAAAACACAGTTTGTGTGTGTGTGTGTGTGTTATGTTACCGATAGACTCCGAAACGGAGAGGCTCACGTGCTTGATATTTGGCATAGACATGGCCATTGAGCCTGGGACGAACATGGCCGAGACCATATTTGACGAGATCCATATTTTTTATTCATATTTACCTCAGCGCATTTCAGCGAAGTACCCGCTAATCTCAGCCAGTGCCAGAACAGCTCGCTGATTCGCTCAGAGCGATCATGTGATGTTCCATCCCGTCACACGTCACATGTTTGCACGTAATTCAGGGCGAAAAGCGATTGCGTTTTTTCACCTTTATGCGATCGTGCTTTGTGTCGATTTTATGCGATATGAATTAAATTTTAATTCATATTTCGTGTTTACGAATTCGAATACGAAGGATTTCCCCTTTCCCCTTTCGATTTCGAATACGAATCGAATACGAGCTTGAGTCGAGAGGGCGAATGTACGGGCTGGGAAAGTACGGGTCTCCCTTCCCCCGCCCGGCAACGCCGGTACTGGAGGGCGTGGGTCACAGGATCGGTGAGTCTCCAAAATCTGCTTCGTGCTCTTGCGAAGATGCAGGACGATGTCGCGATTGTTGTGCTGCTCTCCGACCATGAGAACTGCAACGTCATTGTTGACTGGCCCTCCCCTTTAAACTCCACCCTCCCCTCCCCCCTCGCCCCTCCCCCTCCCCCCCTCCCCGTCCCCCTCCCACCCCCCTCACCCTCCCATCCCTCACCCTCCCCTCCCCCCTCCCCTCACCCCCGTCCCCTCCCCCCTCCCCGCCTCCCCCCTCCCATCCCTCCCACCCCCCTCCCCATCCCCCCTATTCTCCCCTCTCGCCCTCCCCCTCTTCTCCACCTCTCCCCCTCCCCCTCCCCCTCTTCTCCCCTCCCCCCCTCTTCTCGCCTCCCCCCCGTTCCCCTCCCCCCCCCTCCCCCCTCCCCTCCCCCGCCCGGCAATGCCGGGTACTTCTGCTAGTAGAGTTATAAAGGCCCTGAAAATTACCCCAAACCCGCATGCTTCAAGAACATGGCACAAGAAAACATGGTCAATGCTGTCAAAGGCTTTTTCAAAGTCTAGAAAAAATATTCCAAAAGCATTTTGGTCATGGCGAGCATACATTAAATCCCGCACGAAAAAAATGTTGTAAATCGAACGACTGGGGATGCAGAACGTCTGATCAGGTAAAACCAGATCACCAATGACTTTTTTCAAACGAGTTGCCATTGCTTTCGAAAACAATTTAGAGTCAGTGCACATTATTGAAATCGGTCTCCAATTCTCCATCCGCCGGAGATCTCCTGACTTTGGGAGAAGACTCACCACTGCTCTCCTTAGACTTAGTGGCATTACACCTTTTCGCAAGGATTCTTGGATTACAATCAATAGTTCTGGGCCCAAAATGTCCCAAAATTCCATGTAAAACTCAGCTGGCAGGCCATCAATTCCCGGAGCCTTTCCAGATTCCATTCCAACCAGGGCACGCTGTAATTCATCAAGGCTTAAAGGCACATCCAGCTCCAGGCGTTGAGTCTCAGTTAGGGTTGGGAGATGGGAGGTAAAACATTTTATTTTATCCTCATATATATCTTTTTTAGCAAATAGTTCAGAATAATACTTTCTAATAGTGATTTTTACCCCCATCAGAACTTGTAATTTCATTCCCACTGGGGTCCTTAACTGATAAAATAAGCTGGGGAGGCTTCGTTTCAGCTTCTAAGTGAAAGAAGGCTTTGCTAGGACTATCTGATACTTTGATGCTTTTTACTCTCAGTCTAACTAGCAGTCCTGCAGCCTTCTCCTGTAATAGTTCCCGGAGTTGGGTCCTTTTTTCAAGGAGCAATTTATAATTTGCCTCATTTTCCTGCTCTGCCATTTTGTTTTGCAGTTTTAGAATTTCGGTTTCCAACCGTGCCAATGTGATTTGACTTTCATGAGTGATGTGGGAATTAAACTGTTGACAAAACAGTCGTATATGAGTTTTCATATTATCCCACCAAAGGTTAGTGGAAGCAAAGAGGGGCTTTTTTCCAACTATTGCTATCCATAGGATGCGAAAGGCTTCCTTAAACAGGGTATCATCCAAAAGACTTGTATTGAATTTCCAATAGGCGCTGCTCCGTTTGAATTGAGGGAAAGATAGGCCCATCGTGACCATGTGGTGGTCAGAGAAGATGGAGGGGGTAATAGTTGAGGAGGTTACAATATTCCTTAATCGTGGGGTGATGTACCATCGGTCAAGCCTCGCTAAGGATACTTGGCCATTTGAGCATCGACACCATGTGAACTGCCGGTCATTTGGGTGCATCAATCGCCATACATCCCAAAAAGCCCCACCTGAAAGAAACTGGGAGAGGTCACCATGGGACTCGGGATGTGGTTCCGGTGAATTTCTGTCTATTTTGGGCTCTAGCATACAATTGAAATCTCCCCCCATGCATATGCACTGATTTGGGTCAAACAAATTTAAATGGTTTATCACTTCAGTAAAGAAGACTTTCTGGTCAGTACTCTCACTTGGTGCATATACATTAAAAATAATAAGCTTCAGGCTGTTGATCACCAATTCTAGGGAGGCAAAACGTCCCCGAATCACCTCCTGGAAGAGGCAAGATTCAGGTACTAGCCCTGGTTTTAACAAAAACCCAACTCCAGCAGATACAGATGACATATTACTGAAGAAACATTTACCTTTGAACATGCTGCACCAGTCGTGTTCAACCTTCTCAATAATATGAGTTTCTTGCAGTAATATTACATCAACTTGTTTCCGTTTAAATAAACTATTCACTTGGATCTGGCGGACGTGACTGGCCCCACCGCCATTTATATTGAGTGTTGCAAGATTAAGCGTCTTCATCACTCATTAGTAAATTTTGCCTGACACTGTGAGTACTCACTCTTTGCCTTTGTTATGATTTTCTTTAGTCGATGAAACTGCGATTTTGTTAGGTTTAGTTCCTCAGATTTTTTTATGACTAGTTTTGCAGCCTGAATAAAGGGAGCCAAATCAGGGAAATGATCCCCAATGATGACATTTCGCTGTCTATACGTTTCATTGAGGAATGAGAGAACAATATGGGGAGGGATTGGGGGCGATCTGCCATTAATTAATGATAATGCTGTTACCTCCACCTCCTCTTCCGATTCTGATAAATCAGAAAGTGGTCCACTGGGGTCTGGGTCAATACCGTTTTCTTCTCCTGCTATGCAAACTAGTCTTCCCTTGTCTGGGGGGTCCGCACAGTGTTGGGTTTGGGAAACATCAGCACATTGATTACTGATTTCCTCAATTGGCATGAAATCATTATTCCCACATTCCTGTGGATTTATGTTCCCACCCTTATCTGCTATATTGGCAGATTTATTATGGATGTCAGCCTGTTCGACGACATTCGCTTGCATCAATGATGCACCATTCACAGAATCGTGGCCTGATTTATTTACATCATTAACGTCGTCTGTGTGAGTAATAGAAGCGCGTTGTTTTAGCGGCTGAACCCTGATACTCTTTTCTGGGTTTTCCTCTTTATTTATTTGGTCCATGCTTTGTAGAGAGAATCCAGGTGCATCCTGAAGAGTTTTTCCACCAACAGCCTGCAAATCGAGCACGACCTTTTTACCTGCTCCAGATGAGTCATTATCATCCGGAGCCCTTCGTTTACTCGTCCCCAATTTACTATCAGTGTCCATTTCAACATTTTGCTGAGGAGGAATAAATACGTTCGTGCTTAAAACACTGGATTCAGCCTCATTAGGAATTTTAAGCGGTGGAATAGCGTTAACCTCCCCCCCCCCCCCCCCCCCCCCCCCACTGGGAATATTAATTACTGGAGCAACGTTAACCTCCCCCCCACTGGGAGTATTAATTAGTGGAGCAACATTAACCTCCCTCCCACTGGGAATATTAATTGGCGGAGTAACCTCCTCCTTACAACCTATGACGGTGTGACCCGTCTTGCCACACCTGACACACGAGGCTTTGGGACAATAACGTTTTAAATGTCCAGACGCTCCACACTGAAAGCATGTTAAGGTGGTGGACGATGCGTATAGCTGGAAATTTGCCTCTTCAAAATTAATTTTGAAAGTGATGTTGAGGCCTGTGTCATCCCCACGGTCTGGAAGGACCATATGCACCTGTCTGCGGAAGCTCATTACGTGCTTAACACGTTCATTCCGACACCCAAGAGGGATTGTTGAAATCCTCGATACCATTTTACCGTACCGTGATAGCACGGTCATTAACTTGTCATTTGGGATAAATGGTGGCACGTTGGAAATAACCACTCTCGTCGCGGGAGTTAATAGCGGCGACGCCATCATATAGTGACCGCTTTCCGTGGTTATTCCCGCACTTACCACGTCATAGACGAGTTCCTCGTCCGAAACGAACACCACCACTTTCTGGTTCATACTCGAAGCTGCACGTATATTTTCATCCCCAACAATGCTCCCTACAGCGAGGATGATGCCCTCGACAGGGACTCCATCCGGAGGCATGCCCACAAACGCGTGCTTCCTGATTAAGCCTTCAAAGTCATCGCGACGAGAGCGTGCATTCACCATACCGGCGAAAATACCCCCTCCCCCGCTTGTCCGAACCGGACAAGAAGGTATCAAACCTAAATAATCGAACTAAAGTAAATAATAAACGTGCATTAAAAGCACAAAAATGGCTTACAACGCGCCGTCAACGCCAGTAGGCCGCACCCAAAATGGGCCCGCTCTCAATCCTCTCCCTCTCGAAGACAAAGGTGTAGAACGGATGAAAACAAATGCCAAAGCACGCAGGATGGAAAAGGAGAGGGAGGGGGGGGGCAGGGGAGGGCAGGAGAGGGGGGAAAACTCGCGACGGACTCACCAAAACATAGAGCAGTTGCTCGCAGCCGCCATGACGCTACACCCAACGCACCGACAGCCGACAGGTGGCGACAGAGAGAGAGAGAGAGAGAGAGAGAGAGAAAGAGAGAGAAAGAGAGAGAAAGAGAGAGAAAGAGAGAGAAAGACAGAGACAGAGAGAGTGTGAGAGTGTGAGAGTGTGAGAGTGCGAGAGTGTGAGAGTGCGAGAGTGCAAGTGCGCTAGTGCAAGGGAAAAAAATTGAGAGAAAGGTGATGGGAGGAGGGGTGGTTAGCAAAAAGAATGATATGTTATGCTTAATGACCACGTGCACACACTCACAAACACACATACGAAAAATCTACCGTTTTGAGCACTGTGAGTGGACCGTTGCGACCGAAGAACCACTGCCTGTTCAAAGTTCCGTTGCATTAAAGTATAAACGCACTCATAAAAATAATTGTGACGATCATTATGCAATAGGAAGAAAAAAGGGGAAAACCTCTCTACCCCCCCCCCTCCCCACCCCCCAACAAAGCATTCTACCACAATCGACCCACTACACAAAGGGAAGGGACCACTTTGGTCTTATACTACTGAGATAACTAACTGTATGTTGGGTGCAATTGCCTATTCGACCCTTTAGACTGCTGAGACCCCTTTAAAAACCCTTTAGATGCCGTTGGACATTTACATTATTTAGACCCCTTAGACCCCTCTATACCTTTATGCCCCTTGACACCCTGACGACCCCTTAATACCCTAAACCTCTTAAGAACCTTTAAGACCCCTAATACCTTCTTTATCATCCAAATGCTGCCTGTCTCCGACCACCCTCCATCCGAAGATGAGCATCTCTCCCACTTGGGTATTCAATATTTTTTAGCAAATGCTATCTCCAAAAGGAGGGGACTGGGGACTAACATGGGGACTAGAGACAACAATTATCATCCGATGTATAGTATGATGTATCCCTGAGCATGTCACACTGTTCTCATCCCCACTAATTCTGTTGACCTTGACCTAATTTTTACGGTCTGATCATTTTACATCATGCCTGCCCCAATGGAATTCAGTCGTTTTGACGGAGTTATTAGCCCGCCCCTTGCGCAGTAGGACACGGGATTTTGCAACACGTGTGTGTGTGTGTGTGTGTGTGTGTGTGTGTGTGTGTGTGTGTGTGTGTGTGTGTGTGTGTGTGTGTGTGTCTGGGCCGTAACTTTTTTTTATCATTTTAGCTATTGTAATCAAATTTTCAACAAAGCTTTCCTATGATAATACAGAGAAGGCAAATGTAATAATTTTGTTAAAAAGTGAAAAGGTCAAAGGTCAGCGTCACATAAAATCATCAATTTTCATCCAATTCTCTTGGTAAGTGTGACGTACCGCGCGTCATAATTCTGCTTCCGGGTCCAAACACAAAACCACTGGAGCCAAACACCAGCTGGACTCAGTGAGAAAAGTGCTCGGTCATGCCGCAGTGTTGCGTTCCTGAGTGTGTAAATAAATCAGAAACCAACCAAGATCTGTCTTTCTACCGATTTCCTGCTAATGAAAAACAAAGGCTGAAGTGGCTTAAGCTGATAAGGTAAATTAGCTTTTATAATATGGCATAAGCCACCACACAGTGTCAGTGTACTGCTGTGTTGTGTACAGACTGCAATTAGACTGCAATACCCAGCAGATACCCAACCACTCGCTCCCTCTCCACCCCATACATATATTCCCTTCAATATCCCTCACTACCCTCCTACACCTCTACCCCCCTAAATAATAGGTCATATCAAACCCTCCTCTTCACACACATACAGATGCTTCCCTCTATTCCCACTCCCACACTTATTGCCCTCCTTCTACGCATACACAATTAATCCCTCTCAGATATTTCACAGTATCCCTCCCCCTACCCACAAATCACCCCTCCCCCCCGACCCCCCTCCTCACAAACACACAAATATTTCCCTGTACATATTCCCCCACCACACACCCCCTCCAAACACACCCTCTTCTTACTCACAAAACAATCATTCAGTATTTACTACTAGACTAACATAAACTTTGTTTTTTTCAGACGCAAAGATTTCATCCCCACTTGCAACTCTCGAGTGTGCAGCTGGCACTTCTCCAATGGAAAGGATGAGGGACCATCACGGTTTTCATGGAACTCGGACAAGACCTTCAACTTTCCTGATCCTGAACCGAAAACTCATGTGCGACGTCGGAAACGCAAACAGCTGTTGGAGAACTCTGTGGATGAGAATGAAGACGATGCAGTCCAAGGTCTCTTGGTTCTAGCAGATGCTGCTGCGAGCACAGTGAACAGTACAAGTTCTGTAACTGCTGGTGAAACTATTTTACAAATAGAAAAGGACATGCTGATCAAGGAAAATGAAACCCTGAAAAAAGAACTTGAGAGACAGAAAGAAACATTTTCCTTCAAACAAATAGAAAATGATGCTCATAAAGTTCAGTACTATACAGGTTTGCCAGATGTCGCCACTGTGAGATTCCTGGAACAGTTACTGGGGAGATTTGAACTGACCTACCACAGCACCTGGACTGTACAGATGTTGGCACTTGTTGACCAATTGCTGTTGACCCTAATGAAGCTGAGACTCAACTTGGGCAATTTAGATCTGGCAACCAGATTTAACTGTAGTACTGCCACTGTGACCAACATCTTCACTTCAGTTGTGGGTGCGCTCCATGACATTCTGTATGTTGGGATGATGGAGAACAACATTCCGTCCATAGCCAAGAACCAGAAGTGTCTTCCATCTTGTTTTCTTCCGTTTCCGAACTGTAGAATTGTCTTCGATTGTACCGAAGTAGCAGCGTCGAACACAGAAAAACTGGACACCCAGTGTCATCTGTACAGTCAGTACAAGGGCAGAACAACACTCAAGTCACTAATTGGTGTTGCTCCGAATGGCGTGATGACTTTCGCCAGGGACCTCTATGGTGGGAGTGCTTCAGACAAAGCAATAACTTCAGACTGTGGAATCCTCAAGCAACTGCATCCAGGTGATATGATTCTCGCCGACAAAGGGTTCACCATCCGAGACATTCTTCCACAAGGAGTTTCCTTGAACATTCCAGCATTTCTCGTTAACGGCCAATTCACACAAGAAGAGGTCGTTAATAACAGACAAATTTCTGTTGCTAGAATTCATGTTGAAAGGTCAATTCAAAGACTCAAACTGTTCACAATTTTAGATCGTATACCATACCAGTTTAAGAAAAATGTCAACAAGATCCTGAAAGTTTGTGTATGTTTGACAAATCTGCAGATTCCAATTCTACGCGAAATTCAAGATAAAATTTGATTGTTACATAACAATATTTATTGTTGTTTAATACTTTTGCAAAACATATAAATATCTTCAATATCACATTCATGTCGTGAACAATAGTGAAATTAAGAGAGAAAAAAAAATAGTTTATGAATTTTGGGGGGCGATCACATGTTCTTGAGAGAGTAAATTGGTGTTTCCAACAATCCCTTATAGATCAACCAGATATATTTTTTATGCAACATCTTTACGTCTAAATATATGGTCGTTCATGCTTTGAAAGCTCAAACACATATTCTATGGTGTGTATGTACAGTTTTATCAAACAAAATAAAATTTGATCCAAAATTTTGTAGATTTTGTTTGGTTCAAAAATTTGAAACAAAATTGTTGTTTTTGGAAATTACTCGAAAAATTTTAGGGGTAAAAAAATGGCTGTTGCCAGCCATATTGTGAATGTCGTGTAGCTCTGTCACAGTGTGTGTGAAAATAACTTGTAATGAGTGGAACAGTTATCAAGCAAAATTAATTGGATTGGAACCCACAGGCCTCACCCTATGTGTGTGTGGAGCACTGGTCCACCTTTTGTATTCAGTCAGGTGGATCTGAGCAAAAACAAGTGGATATTGTCCAGTGATCCAGTGCTTTTCACACACACTGCTGGCAGCTGTCACAGCAACATTCTACAGTGGCGGATGGACCTCGACTAAACGACACTATTCCATGCGTTATAATTAAAAATTGCAACAGTAGCATGTAAATTTACTACAAAATGATAGTTGGCAAAAAAAACTGTCTTGTAGAATGTCTCTAACTTGGCGATGTTTGGCACCCAAGCTGGGTCTTTTATGACCGGAATAATGGCAAGCTCAGTAGGTGTCAAGACCACCAAGTCACATCTACTTGCACCGATCAAGTGGAGATTCCCCTGGATTTGGTCGAAGTATGTGTGGGAGCGCTTCAGTTTGAAGAGACCGGTGACCTCGTCCACTGTCAGGAAGAAGTGTTTATTTTCTGCAACTTCAGCAATGCTTGTGTTCATAGCAACCCATGGACACTTGACCTCAACAATATGGTCATCAGAGATTGACCCATCTGGGGAGGCCCCGAGCAGGCCGCTGGTGGACAGGAAGAGGCCCCTACGTTGTATAGGGTACCCGGTCACCTTGCTGTACTGCTCTATCCCTCTATCTTCATGAGTTATGCACCAGTCAATAGCCTGTACAAGATAAAAGAAAAGAAAAAAGACCCAGTTATAACTTGTTATAAATATGTACACATTATATCATTGTGTATTTGATAGTTGTTTGAGCCATGTAATAAAGGTAGAAAATTCTCCTGACTTCACAACAATGTTTTTACTTTCAAAATATGCATTTTAGAGCATTCTTTTTTTTTGTTTTGGGGGTGATTGTTCAATTCTGGATTTTTATTCAGGTTTCAGGGAGGAACATACCTTGGCTCCAGCAATCTTGGCATACTCTCCACGGAGTGTCTTGAACAGAGATGGAGGAAATGAGTGCCTCCTTATGGCTGCTAGCACTAGTCCAAACCTGCTGGCAGTGACCCTGTTATGTCTGTAGGAAGACCTGGAAATTATAAAATCCATGTACTTTATGATGCACGACCGGTATATTCTCACTTCACAGAAGTCAAGATATACTACCGTATTATGTGTCTGGGAAGGCCATGAGATTAACCTTCAGTGGAGGATTTTCTAAAGTGATTATGAGGATCTAAAACTGTTATCTTAGTGAAGTAATATGTATGGCAATAAGTTTATATTTTTTTCCTTTAAACAAAAGTTTTCAAGATTGTCTCTGATATTTACAATTTAGCATAATGTATGTGTTACATTCCACCTTTAATCTTGAATTGGAATGTAAAACTAGCTACTTACCAGTATAAAGAAGGAAATGGATAGGACAGAGACAGAAAATATTGGGTACCGGTAACTACATGTATACTGTGCACACGATCTGCTACTTTACAATTAAACATGTGCATAAAACCCTTAATCTGTATGCCAGCTCTTCAGTCTTGAAACCTACTACTTTCATGCAATAAAGACTCGTACTAAACACCATCACCATGTTATGTTCATTGAAACCCATGCAATGTTTATATCTGATTCATATTGTATTTAAAAAATCTTCAGAGAGAAAATAAATTCAACTCACACATTTCCACCAATAAATTAACCTGAAAGCGAAATATTAACATAAATCCTTAAACATGACATGACGTTACAAAGTATCATAATCAAGACCTTACCAGAGAGGGTTCTTGCTCTGTCCCACTGTAGCCTTCTCTATGCCCTGCTGTTCCTCATTGGAGAGCTTCATTTGGGACAACCTGTCCTGGGCTGCAGCAAACCCGGGGCTCGACACCACAGCCTTATAGGTCTTAATTGGCAAAACCTTTAAAACAATACATGACAATACAAGCAGTTACACTACATATTTCAAATTTTCATAAAAAGAATATATATATATTGCATGCAGGGAAAATTGATATTACCTCAGCTGGTTCAGCAGACCGCATTCCAGTAAAGCGGCCAAGCTTAGTCAGCTGTTCTGCGGCCCATTCCTTGTCCTCAGCAGCCACAGGTCTTTTAATGCCAGCTGTAAAAACATAATACCTACATGCATAGGTAATTAAAACAATAATAATTGCAGTACAATATGGTGAGGTTTGTAAATCAATAAATCAAAATCTAGTACCTATACTAGTAGTTGGTGCCATCTCTGACACCCTTCTTGGCCACTATCTCTTTCTCCTTCACTGCCTTGGGTCTTGACCACTTACACTCCATGTCAGTTCTGGTGATGTTTTTCTCCACCCAGATCAGGAGGGCTGCCATGTGATGGCATTTCGCTTTGCCAATAGGGCATTGACATGAGTGGCTGGAAACCATTTGATTTTCCACCTGCAACTGTACAAAAGTTACATATAGATAATTGCCATTTGTAGAGATCAATTACAGTAAAGTTTATATTTCCACATAACTGGTACATAAATAGATATGTTTTGTTAAGAAGCAGTTAACACCCTCGTCAATTAGTCACAGGACAAGGTTTATCAAAGAGAAAAAGAACAAAATGTTAATCCATTTGGTTTCCCATCCAAATTGTCCCTCCCGAAGTTCCTGATATGAATTGATGACATCCGAGTTGTAATTGCAACAGGCTGATAACTATTTTTTTTAGATACAGCTTAGATAGTGCTGCCACACAGTGGATGATATTGTGCTAATTGAATCATTGTTATGTTCTGCTCCCAGCTACAATCAACAGGTGTCAGCACTATTCATGCAAGCACCCAGGAGATGCTGCCACCTATAATGAATGATTGATACTCCACCAGCCAAATGTCAGAACCAGGCTTGTCCACATGCAAACAATCTTACCTCCACCCTGTAAAATTTCTTCTTCATTGAAGCCTGCACATTCCCTGCATGGCTCCTCCTGTTTGGACATTCACTGCACTGACACGGTTGAATTCGAGTTTAATCCCTTTTTCACGCGTTCGGGGTCAGAAGAAAAGAAGTTAGTCAGAGTGAAAAGTGTCACAGGCTCCATTTTCGTGTTTGGACCCGGAAACAGAATTATGACGCGGCGCGTTATGCCACGGCTTACCAAGAGGATTGACCTGAAATTTAAATTTACCATTTGAGTTTTGTCATCAAGTTTTCACAAAGCTTTATTATGAGGATATGGAAAAGGCAAATTTATATTTGGTTAAAACGTCAAAGGTCAGCATCAAATAAAATCGTCAATTTTCATCTGATTGACATGAAATTTAAATAATTTGCATATTGGGTCACCAAATAAGGTCAATTGTGCATAAAACCGTCAATTTTCATCCAATTGACCTGAAATTTAAATTTACCATTTGAGTTTTGTCATTAAATTTTCAACAAAGCTTTATTATGAGAATATGGAGAAGACATATTAATAATTTGGTAAAAAGGTCAAAATGTCAAAGGTCAGCATCATATAAAATCATCAATTTTCATCCAATTGACCTGAAATTCAAATTTACCATTTGTTGTTTTGTCATCAAATTGTCAACAAATCTCTATTATGAGAATATGGAGAAGACAGATTAATAATTTGGTCAAAAGGTCAAAAGTCAGCATCAAATAAAATCGGAAATTTTCATCCAATTGACCTGAAATGTAAAGAATTTGCATATTGGGTCATTGAATTGGTTCACTAATCAAAAGGTAAGATTCGATTTTTTTTATTTATAGATCCAAAGGTCAAAGGTCAAGGTTGCATAAAATCGTCAATTTTCATCCAATTGACCTGAAATTTTAAGAATTTGCATATTGGGTCACTGAAATTGTTCACCAATCAAAAGTTAGAAGCTAATTTTTTTATTTTTTTATTTTTTTAGATCTAAAGCTCAGAGGTCAAGGGTGCATAAAATCATCAATTTTCATTTTGTATTTTCTTTTAACTGTTTTCGTTATTTTGAGCATACGGAAGGAGAAGACGTCGAAATACAAACGGATGCAGATGGGCGTTTGCATTTTCATATGCTTTCTAGTTTAATCTGGTATTGTTGTGTTGCAGACATGATGAGCCGGATGGCCTCCTCCTATGTCTAATTTCCTTATTGTTATTTCCTTGTTATATTGCCTCCTTGACGCCATAAAAAAAAAAATTTGTATACAACATCGAGGCTAGTGAAAGAGCTAACATTAATCACACAATAAGTCAACCCGACACATAAAACACAAAATAAGGGGAGCAGTAGACAAGATGAGGAGAGAGGGGGAAGGACACAAACACAACATTTTAGAGCAGGGACATGGAGAGAACTGTGGGAGGGAGAGGGCTTGGGGGGGAGGTGGGAGAGGTATAAAACATATGGACACTGCTCGTACTTCCAGGAAAGAAGTTGGAATTTCAAAAAAGGTGTATCTGGGGTAAATTAGCGGGGGTAAAAAAGATCAAGGTTTTGGATGGGGGCAGATAAGAGATGGTGGTGAACAGTTGTTTTAAAGACCTGGAGGGAGGCGTGGGATTGAAGGGAGTGGGTGAGTTTATTCCAAAGGGTAGAATCCAATATCGTTCTTCCCTTCACTTATTTATAGTGATGACTCACTGCTATGTCTCATAGTATCTCCTGTCACTGAACTTTACCCTCGGTCCACCTATGTTCGCTTTCACTTTCTGCAGTTACCGTCATTGTCAGGTGCACTGGATGTTTGTTGTCTCTCAACCACCTGTCCTCTTATGTCCACTTGTGCTACCTTCTTGTCTGTTAAGATTTTTGCCTGTGCTCCTTGTCTGTCTGTTCCTACTGTTCCAATTTCACTGAATTGGCCTCTGATGTCATCAGCATTTAGCTCTTGCATGACCCTTGACCTCTGTATATAAAAACTGCTTATATTTCTCATGTTCAAAGTAAGTATTCATCTCAGTGCATTATTCGTCAGATACAACCGAATTGTTGATGAAACGTAAAAAAATTTGACCACTCTTCTTGGAGTCAAAAGGAATATATTGCTCTAAACGTTTATGAAAAGCTTGTCCTTGGGTTTCAAAGTAGAAAACATCCTTATAGTCAGGTTCACGATGTTTTTTCGTTCAAAATCATGGTAGATTAGCAAACCTATACATTTTTGGAAACGTTATTACATGGAAAATCTGAAAATCAATGTTTACATTTGCCAATTCCGACCAATTCGATTCGACCAATTCGACCAATCGACTAATTCCATTCGACCAATTCGACCATTCGACCAATCGCTTCGATCGACCATTCGACCAATTCGATCGATTCGATTGGATTCGATTCATCGAATTCGATTCGATCGACCATTCGACCAATTCGATTTGCCAATCAATTTGACCGACCTTTGCTTGTGTGGAACGGACTGTGAAAGCGATGCGGACTATATTGTCGGATACGACACACAGGACAGTGATGACGAACTCTAAATGGCATATTCTGTAAGCGTGTATGTTTGATGCCATTGACTGCCTGTGTATATTTTGTCATTGACTGCCTGTGTAGATGTGAAGTTATACTGACTGCATGTGTATATATGATTTTGCTGACTGCCTGTGTATGTTTGGTGATATGAATTATTGTGACACATTTTGATGTTATTAACTGCCTGTACAAAATGATAACATGTATTTGATTATGCAACTTATCGCGAATATAAAGACAGTATTTTGCAATTCAAAACCTTTGATTCGTGTCTTACCATTCCCCATAGCACTAATTTGATACTTTCATTGGATTCCTTGTCCCTGAAAATATAGGTTTAGTATATTTTAAAAAGTTTTTAGGGTAAATAGAGGCAGAAATAGAACAAAATATGTATTTTACAGTGGCCATTTTGAAAATCCAAAATGGCCGCCATACAGGTATCTCTCCAAATGTAAACATTGATTTTTAGTTTCCTCATGCTATAACCTTTCCAAAAATGTATAGGTTTGCTAATCTACCATGATTTTGAACGAAATATAATTTATTGACATAGTGAACCTGACTATTAAATGGAGCACCTGCATCGACCTTGAACCGTGTATATGAAGGAAATTAAGCTGTTTGTTGAATGTATACTGAAACGCAAAAGAAACTTACCACCTTTGAAACCTTTAAATATCAACAATAACACTGCGTGTAGTAAATGTGTGAACTTATTTGTGGACAATAGTGTCCTCACTGTCAGACAAAACGGTCACGGATGGTCACTTGAACCTTCAATGGTCACTTCATAGCACAGCTGTTGAACAGCCATTTTGACTGTCAGTGATTAGCCAAGGGGTACGGGATGATTTTAATGAGCTGCACGTGATGTCTTGATATTGGCTTTAAAAAGGCCAGTGCAAAATGGGCATTTCAATCAACATGCCACGATTGTCAAGGGATCAACGGCAGCGTGCCCTGGGCATGCTGCAAGGCGGACTGAGCTACCATGAGGTGGCACGTCGCCTTGGCTATTCACACCAGACGATATCGGCCCTGGTGGACAGAGACACCCTCCACAACTCTGCAGATGACAGACCTCGATCAGGGAGGCCAAGAGTCACCACTGCAAGGCAGGACAGGCAGATGGTCCGAAGTCACCTGCGGGATCGATTCCGTCTAGCATCCCGCACTGCGGCAGAAACTCCGGGGCGTGCAAACCCACGGATCTCCAATGATACTGCACGAAGACGACTGCATGACTATGGTCTGATTGCCAGAAGACCATACAGAGGCCCCGTGATGACGGCTGACCATCGCCGCAGCCGACAGAGATGGTGCCATCAGCATCAGCGTTGGACCTTGGCGCAGTGGAACGAGGTCGCTTTCAGCGATGAGTCAAGGTTCTATGTGGACAGTCCTGATGGGCGTGAGCGTGTCTGGAGAAGAACTGGCGAGCGATATGCCGATTGTTGCATGCGTCAAGCCAACAGGTGGGGTGGCCCAAGTGTGATGGTGTGGGCCGCCATATCAGGCCGGTACAGGACGCCACTGGTGGTTGTGGATGGGAATCTTAATGCCCAGCGGTATGTGGATAACATCCTGCGACCTCATCTGCTGCCATTCCTGCTAGACCACCCAGAACTGAGAACCTTTCAGCATGACAACGCTCGTCCCCATGCTGCTCGCTTTACCACTGCATTTCTCCAAGGCGAGAACATCAACACCATGCAGTGGCCTGCGCTCTCCCCTGACCTGAATCCCATAGAGCACCTGTGGGATGAGCTTGGGAGATGCGTAGTTGGCAGGGCCAGGACACGGGCAGAGCTGCTTCAGACATTGAGGATTGAGTGGGACAGAATCCAGCAGCAATCCATCCAAAGACTGGTAGGCAGTATACGCCGACGATGCACTGCCTGTATCCAAGACAATGGTGGCCACACACGCTATTGAAAGGGGACTGATATTGCACCCTGTGCTGTTCTGTACTGTAGAACAAACTGATGAGATGGTGTATCTTGGTCAAAAACTTGACATGTCATCAATAAAATGCCAATGTTTCAATTAGCAATTGTTGGTTTGTTTTATTTTGAACTGTTACAATTTTATTACATTTCAAACAAGTGGTAAGTTGACCATAGTCATGCAGTCGTCTTCGTGCAGTATCATTGGAGATCCTTGGGTTTGCATGCACCGGAGTTTCTGCCGCAGTGCGGGATGCTGGACGGAATCGATCCCGCAGGTGACTTCGGACCATCTGCCTGTCCTGCCTTGCAGTGGTGACTCTTGGCCTCCCTGATCGAGGTCTGTCATCTGCAGAGTTGTGGAGGGTGTCTCTGTCCACCAGGACCGATATCGTCTGGTGTGAACAGCCAAGGCGACGTACCACCTCACTGTAGCTCAGTCCGCCTTGCAGCATGCCCAGGGCACGCTGCCGTTGATCCCTTGACAATTGTGGCATGTTGATTGAAATGCCCATTTTGCACTGGCCTTTTTAAAGCCAATATCAAGACATCACGTGCAGCTCATTAAAATCATCCCGTACCCCTTGGCTAATCACTGACAGTCAAAACGGCTGTTCAACAGCTGTGCTATGAAGTGACCATTGAAGGTTCAAGTGACCATCCGTGACTGTTTTGTCTGACAGTGAGGACACTATTGTCCACAAATAAGTTCACACATTTACTACACGCAGTGTTATTGTTGATATTTAAAGGTTTCAAAGGTGGTAAGTTTCTTTTGCGTTTCAGTATATATTGTATAGTATGATGTTTTAAATTATATGCTTGACAAAGGAGGCGATTACGAGGGGATTTGATAGCGATATTTAATATAAGGTAGGGTATCGACAAAATAAGTGCAGAGGAGTTTTTCAGCAGTTTGATAGCAGCAAGAGCCATAGGCAGAGAGCAAGGAACAAGAGAATCATGACAGTACAATAATAGGACAGGGGTCTTTCACTCAGAGAGTAGTTTATGCGTGGAATGGCTCCCCTAGAAAGGTAGTGGCAGCAGAAAGACTGGATACGTTTAAATTGAATTAAATAGGTACCTAAATGTTTTGGAAATAGATAGAAAGGTAGCTCCATTTAAGGCATCTAGGTACCTATCTAATCCCAAACATGGATATTGGCAGGACTTGTAATTAGCTAATTAACTTGTGTGTGGATGGGTGATTGATATCTGGTGTTGGTGCAGCACAGGCATGATGGACCAAATGACCTCCAAAGTTCCTTGTGTATCCTTCTGTAAATCGTAAAAAATATAGTTGGGAAAGGAGATATCTTAAGGAAACAGCAGAAAACAGATATCCGGTCTGACGTTTTAACCACAGAGTTGTCTTCAGATGGGACGAAACGTGACACATTTGCCAAACCTGAATATACTCGTCGAGGGATGGAAAGAGAATGGGGAGGTGGGTGATGGAAGATAGGAAAGGAGGAGGTGGGTGGATGGGACAGGAAGAAACAGGGAGGAGGGAAGAAAGGTTTAAACAGGCTTTTAAGAAGTGTCATACATAGTTCTGGGTGAAGACTACATTGTGGTCAAAATATCAGATCTGAGACGGTTCATGCGAACCGGATGTGCCCTCAGTTTCCTTAATGAGAGTCTCTTTCTCTCTCACTCACCCTCACTCTCACTCTCACTCTCACTCTCACTCTCACTCTCACTCTCACTCTCACACACACACACACACACACACACACACACACACACACACCAAATGTTACACTGGGATGTTTGCCTTTGTCATCCAGGCAATTTTCAGGGCATGAATTTGGCCTAACTTAGACAGGTCCCTAACTTAACGTTGACTCGACCTGGTGCACAGTGCCTGTGAACTACCAACCTCACTGTTAATAGTCATGGAGGGAAGAGGGGTCAAAACCAGGGGAGACAGTTCAAATGCAAATGCATTACCTCTACACCATCCTGTTACACTGCAGTTTAATACTCCAGGCTGGGTATAATAGTCCTATAGATAATACTCCAAGGCTACACCATACTAATATAAACCCCTTAACTCCCTGAACGTATAACCAAATGTAGGATATTTGTCGAAAAAAATGTACTGGCTGATCAAAGATTTTGACCGACCATGGAAATATAAAAAAATACAAGTACAGATACATTCAAAGTACACCGCCCCCATGCCAAATAAAGAAATAACATATCCTCCAGCACACGACAATGCCGGGGCGTCTTTGGTGCCCAGCAATGCCACCGTGCAGCACATAGAGACGGTATTGGGAGGGAGAGGTGTACAATAAATGATTGATTAATTGTATAATTAAAATCATTAAATAATAATCATAAAATAATTAATTTCTTAATCAATTGGCTAATAACATACCCAAACCAACAGTGTTTCATCTGAAGCTGTAACTTAAAAAAAAAAAAAAAAAAATTAAATAATCGAAAAATTAAATGATTAATTGATTAATCAATAAATTCAAATATCCTTTATAGCCAAATTACTTGGTCACTGTCATGTCCAAATATCAGCTTCCTAACTCAAAAGGTGCCTGAGATATTGCCCAGATGAGAAAGAAAATAAATAAGTACTTAATAAATCGATAATAATTAAGTACTTGATCAATTTAATTGATTAATCAAAAGTTTTTTTTTTTAAAGTTTTTGCCAAAGCACGTGCTCAATATTGTGCCCAATTTCAGCTTCCGAGCTCAAAGAATGACTGAGATATCGCCAAGACAAACAAACAAACAAGAAAGAAAGAAACCGGAGTGAAAACTGAGTACTCCCTTTCAGCATGCGTCATCGCTGGGCCCCCTTCAGTGCCCGGCGATGACGTCATGCAGCGCCTGGAGATGGCATCGGAAAGGAGCGATGTACAATGATGACAGTGATTGTTCAGTTGAGTCCCTGAAAAGTAATGTAGGATGCACCATATGATACAACTTTTGTTGAAGGAGGATCAAAAGTTAAGGTTCCAATTTAGAATCCCATTCAACTCCCAATGACCACAGTGTAGTGAAATCGTATTCGTACTGAACCCGGGGTGATGCTCGCTGCTCATTGACACCGCTAGGGGCGTGACTATAAGACCCACTGCTGCAGACGGTGCTCCGAGACTTCTCCTGTGACATGTTACATCTGGTAGACTCGCTAACGGTACGCCAGCATAGAATATCCAGCTTGCTTGCATTGAATGTTATGAATGGTCCCATGTGATGCCACATCGTATACTTATTGCATTTCCTGCATTACAGGATGATGTCATGATCTAAATGGAATTAAACCACAAGTTGGACTAAAGTTGTGTGGACCTGATTGGTTTTCCACAACACTTAATTCCATTTATATCTACCGACATGGCTGGCAACAAGACGCTGGTGGTTGCCGTATTCTGCGCCGACCCGCAAGCCCCGGATGGTGGCTTGCAACTGAAGCACTGGCTCAGAACATTGGAGAATCATTTCGAGGAGCCTGAGACCGCGCCGACGGCTGCCGCGAAGCTAGCAACGCTTCATTCAAAAATCGACTACAAGGTGTACAATTCCATCGCTCAATTCGCGACGTATGACCTCTCGATCGCGGAGCTCAAACGGCTGTACATAAAGGAAAAAAGCCCGGTGTATGCACGATATTTGCTGCTAACGCGACGTCAGCAACCCAACGAGGCGATGGACCACTACGCCCAGGAGCTCCGGCAGCTCTGGCTGGACAGCATCAAGGAGCCACGGACTCCCGCGCAGTCTCAGGATGATCTTCTTTTAGATGCCTTTATTGCAGGGGTCTCCTCCCAGGAACTAAGGCTCAAGCTCCTAGAGAAGACCGACCTGACCTTCGCTACGGCACTCGAGCAAGGGAAAGTATACACCGAAGCGCGGATGCAATCGAACACCTATGATCGCACGCGCCTCTTGGCGGGCACTACACTACACGCCCGGCCGGAGAGTGCTACCGCCGAGGACGCGGACCTGCTCGCGGAACTCCGGGATGCTCCGGAGGAAGACCCAGTCCTGACGGCTGCCGCTACGGCCAGACCCAAGGCTTTACGCGGGGCCGCATGCTTTTTCTGTGGGGGGCCACGCCATGCCCGGCCCGTGTGTCCGGCACGAGACGCTATATGCCATTTGTGCTCGCAAAAGGGACATTACGCAAAAGTGTGCAGGAAAACGGCACGCGGCTCGCGGCTCATTGAATCGCGCGGTCGTGGTCGCGCGGTCGCGGCGACCTTGAATGGGCTCATTGCGGAGCCTGCGAGCCGAGCCCGAAACCCGGCGCCTTACCCGTCTTCGAAGGGGAGGGCCCCTCTCTGCGGGCCCCTGGGCGCTCAGACGTCCTTGGCGGGCGTCACCGGACAGCCACCACAGTCTCATCCTCAATCGGGCACGAAGTACGTGTCCTTGACCAAACTCCGGGCCACGCAAGGGGCTTTGAAGCCTCGCCAAGCCCCAGCGGAACGTTCTCCTCATGTCGTCCACGAGCTAACGGTGGCCCTCACCCCGGAAAAGGCGATTTCGAATACTACGGAGGCCTTTTCCTGCCAAAAGTGTCAAAAGGCGTTTTCAAATACTACGGAGGCCTTTTCCCATCAGAATTGTCAGATTTTGAATCGCGAAACACCGGAATGCTTGGGAAAGCCCTCTGATGGCATTAATGGATTCCCCATGGACAACGCATACTCCGGCCACGACCGCAAAACGGCTGCTGGCATAGGATCCACCCGCGAGGCTTGTCCGACCCATTCGGGGGGTTCAGTCCCACTCCCAGCAGCTTCGTCTGGCCTGGCTCAAGCCCTTATTCCCCTCATGGTCGAAGGCCATTGTGTTCGGGCCATGGTGGATACAGGGTCTACGGATAGTTTTATCGACCAGCGACTTGTGCTCAGGCATGGATGGCGGATCTGGAGGTCTACAAGACGGATCTTCATGGCTTCCCAGGGGCTTCGACTCAGCACGAAGGGGGAATGCCGATTGAAACTCGTGCTAAAGGGACGGGTTTTTCCTGATGTACACCTTATGGTTTTACCTGCTTTATGTGCTGATATTCTGTTAGGACACGATTTTCTTAAGCTGCATGGACGTCTGGTAATGGAGTTTGGTGGGCCTGACACGCTTGTTGTGGGGGCGGATGACGCGCTTGCGGTGTGCGCCCTAGCGCAAATGGACATCCAGCCGCTTTCGCTGTTCCCCAATCTAACCTCCGACTGTACCCCTGTCGCGGTGAAATCACGGCGCTACTCTCACGCAGACATGCAATTCATTGCGGACGAAACGGCTCAGCTCTTGAAAGACGGCATCATAGAACCTAGCAGGTCGCCGTGGCGCGCCCAGGTCTTGGTGGTGCGCAGCGAGGCCCACCGCAGACGCATGGTAATCGACTATTCCCAAACGATTAACCGCTTTACACAGCTGGATGCCTACCCCCTTCCGGGGATGGACGCGCTGGTGCAACACGTGTCCCAGTATTCGGTCTATAGCACTCTCGATCTCCGTAGTGCATACCACCAGATCCCTATCTCTAGGGCGGATCGTATCTATACCGCTTTTGAGTCGGGGCAGCGGTTGTACCAATTTACGCGATTGCCTTTTGGGGTAACGAACGGGGTCTCTTGTTTCCAGAGGGCCATGGATGACCTCATTGCGCGGGAGCACTTAACCGATGTTTTCGTCTACCTCGATAATCTTACGGTTTGTGGATATGACCAAGGGCACCATGATGCTAATCTGAAGCGCTTCCTTGAGGTCGCGCAGAGGTATCACTTAACTATGAACGAGGATAAGTGCCAATACTCCCTACGCACGATAGATCTTCTGGGGTACACCGTGACCCATGGCTCTGTCGCTCCGGATAAGGAGCGTCTGCGACCTTTGCTCGACATGGCCCCTCCCTGTGATCGGGCGTCCCTGAAGCGCGCCCTCGGGCTATTCGCCCATTACTCCAAATGGGTGCAAAATTTCTCCGCGAAACTTCGCCCCCTCGTGGCCTGCGACACCTCCCACTGAGTCCGGCCGCATTGGCGGCCTTTGAAGGCCTTAAGGCCGACATCGCCCGAGCCGCCGTGGCGACAATCGACGAGAGCGGCTCTTTCGTCCTCGAAAGTGACGCCTCAGATCAGGCCATCGCGGCGACCCTCTCCCAAGGGGGGCATCCCGTGGCTTTCTTTTCACGGACTCTTACCACCGCTGAGCGGAGACACTCGTCCGTCGAAAAGGAAGCGTATGCGATCGTCGAGTCTATTCGGTGATGGCGCCCGTACTTACTCGGGCGGTGCTTCCAAATCATCACGGACCAGCAAAGCGTTGCATTCATGTACGACACCTTACACGCCCAGCGCATTAAGAATGAGAAAATCACTCGCTGGCGTATCGAACTCGCCGACTTCTGTTACACCATCAAATATCGCCCGGGGAAGGATAACCGGGCCGCCGATGCCTTATCACGACCGGCTACATGCGCGGGTATCACCTCTTTGGAGGGCCTACGGGTGCTGCATGCCACTGCGGGCCATCCCGGCGTAACGCGTTTCGCTCATTTTGTGCGGCGTGGCAATCTCCCATACTCGATTGACGATATCCGCCGTATCTGTCGCGACTGCGCTATCTGCGCGGAAATCAAACCGCGTTTCTATAACCCTCCCATGGGGACTCTGGTTAAGGCTACGCGACCGTGGGAACGCTTGGCGATGGATTTCAAGGGCCCATTGCCGGTGTCGAGCGGCTCTCGCTATCTGCTCACTATCGTCGATGAGTACTCGCGATTCCCCTTTGCTTATACGTGCGCGGACATGACTGCTGCCACGGTGATGCGATGCTTACAGAACTTGTTCTCAATGTTCGGGTACCCGGCCTATGTCCATACCGACCGGGGTGCGGTCTTCTTGTCTCAGGAGGTGCGCGGCTATCTGCTCCAAAATAACATTGCTTCTAGTTACACCACGCCGTACAGACCCCAGGCTAATGGGCAGATCGAACGCTTCAACAGGATTATCTGGAGGGCCGTCATGCTCAACCTCCGGACCCACAGCCGGGGCCTCGATAAATGGGCTTGGTCGCTATCTGCGGCGTTGAACTCGATCAGGGCTCTCCTGTGTACGGCAACCAACCAAACTCCCCACGAGCGACTTTTCCACCACCCCAGGAGCACAGGGTGTATACGGTCTTTGCCCAGTTGGCTCGCTGGGCCCGGGCCGGCCTACCTTAAACGGGCGGTTCACGCGAGCAAGTACGACCCCCTAGTGGACAAAGTGCAGATTCTCCAGGCTAATCCTGAGCATGCTCGTGTGATGACGACTGATGGCCGTGAGACTACTGTCTCCGTCCGTCACCTTGCCCCTTGCGGGGTCGCCGACCTGAGTAGGGAATCGGACGGACCGACCGAGCCCATCTATGAGACTATGGCCTCTCCCGACGCTCCCATCGCCGAAAGTCTACCGACTCTCCCCTCGCCGGGTCTACCTGGGCCCGACGACTTGGAGTTACCCCCTTCGTCACCCGACCCTGATGGCGCCTCCGACGCCGGGGACACAGGGATACGTGATGCCGTACCCGGGGAATTTCGGACGCGTGCTGGCAGAGAAATTCGCCGCCCGGCCCGATACGGTTGGGTCGACTGATGTTCCGCACCCTGTTCGTGCTGACGCTCGCTCGCTTCTAGCCGCACCGCCGTATAATTCTGACGGGGGGGGAGAATGTAGTGAAATCGTATTCCTACTGAACCCGGGGTGATGCTCGCTGCTCGTTGACACCGCTAGGGGCGTGACTATAAGACCCGCTGCTGCGGACGGTGCTCCGAGACTTCTCCTGTGACACGTTACATCTGATAGACTCGCTAACGATACGCCAGCATAGAATATCCAGCTTGCTTGCATTGAATGTTATGAATGGTCCCATGTGATGCCACATCGTATACTTATTGCATTTCCTGCATTACAGGATGATGTCATGATCTAAATGGAATTAAACCACAAGTTGGACTAAAGTTGTGTGGACCTGATTGGTTTTCCACAACACACAGATTATCAGATTTAAAACACAACAAAATCTACTGATGGATTATTTAGTGCACATACCTTAGTTTGCCTCCAGACGGTCTACTTGTCATGGGTTCATGATTTATATTGCTGTAAAGTTAATGGAAAAAGTTCCTTCAAAATTAGTCAGTGACTTTTGTCTCAGGCTCAGACTTGCTGATCAGCTTTTTTTCAAGCTAATTAAGAGCAACAACCCTTGTTCAGTCTCATCCTTTAAGAATCATTTTTGCAGAACCAAAGTCAATTAAACACCCTTCCTGGCCAGGTGAGTCACTAAAATATAGTTTTATCGAATAGCTGGAAAATGGTGGGCGTTGGTTTTGGGTTATTTTTTCCTCTTGTACAGACTCCATCCCTCCTCCTCTACCTCCCTGACTATAACAAAAGACAAACCTTCTGATAAGAATTTTTCGTTTTATTCACACTAAGCATGTACGTGTAAGTGACACCCGTGACATGTAATGAACACTAGGTTGTACAGCCACACTGGGAATATTGTACCTATAGGTGAAGGGAATACCTTGACCTAATCCAGGCCATGCGTGACTTTGCACCATGCCCGAACAAAAGCTTCCTCCATGGGAGTGTCCCATTTTAAAAGGATGAATCCTTTTTTGAAAATTCTTCTGCCAGGCACCTTGTCCATTCTTGTGGGATTTATGATGACTAGACCAAATTTCATGTTCATTACTATCATAATTACTCGTGTCAAACCATCCACTGGTATTATCCACGCCAATTATTTTTCTTTCCCCTTTATACAATGAAACTTTTCCTTTATGTGTTCTGTGGTTTGCATAGTTTACCACTCCCACAACCCAAAGAGCTCGCACACCTTGAAACCTTATTATAATCTCATAATTTGTCCGTTATTTCCAAATTATCTTTGTTCCATAGTAATCATCCTTGTGCAAGTCTTCCATGAGCCTTAGTCAGTGCACAGAAAGCGAGTTTGCTGCTTTCCCGTTGGCTTGCATTCCAAATCCCACACCTTATAAAATAACATTAATAGTTTGAACTCGCCACGTTGGAAAATGAGGTTAGTGTGATGAGCTTCTACCACTGGCATACAGAGGCAAGGCTCAAGGAAGAGCTAGAACACTGAACGGATCAGGATGCAACAAAGCAAAAACACCGGTAGACAGTGGAGGAAATGCCAACAGCAGGATTGAAGGACAAAATAGAGGGAGACGGACAAACAATGGGAGTGGGAAGGTATAGGGTGGAATGAGGAGTAGAGGAGGACACATGGGGTGGACAAGATGGATACAGGAGGAAGCTCACACGAAGGAAAAACTGGAAATTTGGAAGGAGGTGGGCTTGCTGGTGGGGAGAGTTTAACAGGGGTACAAAGGATTATGGTTTTTGATGGGGGGTGATTAGGGATGATGGCGAAGAGCTGTCTTGAAGACCTGGAGGGAAGGATTATATTGAAGAGATTATGGAAGTTGGTTCCACAGGTGGAAAAATATTCTACAGGTGATAAACAGAGGAACTAATGAGTGGAGATGAGCAGTGATTGTGGATTTAGTTAGTTTCTTCAGAATGGGGCTGGTGGCAGACCATGTGAGTCTTGCAGAAACCATTGGCTAGGGAAGGTGGGGGAGGGGTGGGGAGAGAGGGGTGAGGAAGGAGCGGTGGAACAAATAACGGAAAAAGCAGAGAGTGTAAGACCAGAAAGGAGGTGGTGGAAGACAGACACCATCAACCTGTCCGCAATGGGAAAGTGATAAGCACATAGAGTCAGCTTCATCCTGGGAGATTCATCCTTCATCCAGCTTCTTGAAAGCCTTGACTTCCACAGCATCATACTGAGCAAAATGTGAGGCCAGCCCAGAGGGGAGAGCAGCACTCCATCAAGCTGCAGATGAAGGCCTTGTAGGTGGACAGGAGTTAAGGTTTGCCAAGGAAGGACCTTGTACAACGGAGCTCAACGACCGCTCACCACAACCTCCATCCTCTCTACATGCCCAATCACAATATCATACATCATCAATGGCCACAATACTCGTGGCATCAATCCAAACATCAAATACCATACCTACAACTTATCTGGCAAACCACATCCATCAATCCTCTTCAAACCTCTCAAAAGCTTGTTTCTGACCTTCTCCACTCTTCCCACATCATTCAACTCCACTGTATACCATCTTCCCAAACTCTTCACAGAGGCCTCCGTCAATGATGGAACCACCTCCCCTCCCAGCTCAAACATGTGCATGGTATCCACCACTCCTCGTCTCACCACCACAGACCTCGACTTTCTTGCTTTAAAGCCCATTCTTGCCCACCGCATCAACATTTCCAGTCGTGCCAGTACCTCGACTGCTGCATCAGCCGACTGACTGTTGGAAAACTGTTAGGTCATCCATGAATGCAAACATCGCTGGCAAACTCTGACCAGGGGCTAGCTCCACTTCTTTCCCATGTCCACTCACCGCACATATCAACAACTCCATAACCATCACAAAGAAAATAGGGGAGATGGTACATCCCATCGGGATCCCCACTTCCAACTTCTGCCACTCTGTTACATAGGACTGTGTTGCAAACCACATCCAAAACTGATCATAATATGCCATCAAAAAATCCGTCAATCTTCGTGGCACCCAAAATAAATCCATGCCATACCTGATCAAGGCATGTGGCACTGACCATTATGCATTTTTCAAATCCAGCCATACCACTGCAACATCCTTCCTTTGCCTCTTTGCCTCCTGTAACACTTGCCAGACCATTGCCAAGTGTTCAATGCATCCTGGTGATCCTGGTATGCCTTCTGCACAGAACCATCGACAAAACCATTCTCTCTGATGAAGCCTGAGAGCCGTGCCGCAAAGACATCCATAAATATCTCCCATCTACTGTGCATCGAGCAATGATATTGGTCTAAACTGCTCAAGCTTCACAGCCTCCTCCTGCTTTGGAATATAAATTCCTTCCACCCTACTCCATTGACTGGGCACCACTCCTTGCCTCCATACCACCTTCAGAGCCTTTCACAGATACTGCCTGATGCCTTCACAACTCTTAAACACTTTGTATGGTACTCCACTTTGTCCTGGAGCTGATGCCGCCCGTGCCTTCCTCAAAACTGCCTCAATCTCAGACATCTTTGGCTCTGACAAATCAAATGGAACACCTGGCTCTGTCGGTCTCACCAAGCCTTCAATGTCCTCCACCACTTTGTCTCTCCTTGTGTCTGCATACGTATGTATGTATATATATATATATATATATATATATATATATATATATATATATATATATATATATATATATATATATATTGTTGAGGATTTGGGAACTGTGTGTGTAATTTGCTGTAAATATTCCTTGTAAATACCTCCAATTGTAAAGGTCAAAGGTCGTCCTTAGTTAGGCCATCGCACACACGTAGCCAATCATAAGTCCCCCTCAGTAGTTATGTCCTTAGTAAATGTCTGTAGGCTATAAGGCTCTGTGATCCACTAATTCATTGCGTTGCATCAATTAAATAAGATAGTTCCCCTTTCAAGTTTCAGTTCCCAAATCGCCTCTTCAAAGTGCCAGTAACTTTGGGTGGGGTTTTTGGCATCACCTTCACACCAAGACTCCATTGCACACGAGGTCATCTCGGAGCCGAAGGTGGGAGGAGTCAGCAAAGTGCCAGGAACAAGGCGTGGCTTTGCCAATGCCTCCTCGAGGGGCGGGATCGGTGAGCCCTAGCGACCAATCAAGGCCGAGGCGAGCTCACCAATGGGCGTTCCTAAGAGGCCGGCGGCTTGATCGCGACGCGCCTGATAAAAAGGGGGTGCGGAAGGACTGCGGGGAGAGATGAGAGGGATGCGTCAGATGCGGCAGAGACGGGAGCTTGAACCCTCGCAGCTTGAACCACAGCAGCCTGAACCACAGCAGCTTGAACCACCAGAGCTTGAACCATCGCAGCTTGAACGACCGCAGCTTTGAGCTTTAACGGCGGCTGCTCACCTCGAGCACACACGAACCGGACCCGCATCCTGCCCGCCCTGAGATCCCACCTCATCCGTCCAGCCATCCACCTCGTGCCAGTCGTTCCTGCTTCATCCCTTCATCCCCGCTTCATCTTCATCCCCTTCATCCCATCTTCATCTTCATAAATCTCCTTGTCTTCATCCCCCGTGTAAGTCTGATTGTCGTCCGTCTTTTATGTTGTCCTGGGGTCTAAGTAAGATTGTATAGAATAAGCTAGTATTTGCACTGTGTCTTCCTCTTCTTCTTCTTCCAGTTACTTTCGTTATCTTTCCTTCTCCTTGGTTCTTTTTGATTGTGTACAATAATAATAATTAGTAATAAATCCCTGTTCTTCCTACCTTGTCTTCTTCTTCACATTCGGTCGCTTTAGAGGTTTCCAAATTGAGTGTACGTGGCGCGATTCGGCCAACGAATATGATTCGGGTTTAGCCCCTTTGATAAACGGCTCACGCCGCAGTTTGCTTCGCTCGGCGCAACCAGTCCATTACGCTGCGGCCGTGAGCGGGGGGGTGTTTCCTTGCGTACCGGGAGGCGCTGGTATTTAGGTCATAGGACGGTTGGGCCTAATACCCTACCCAGCGCTGACCGGGCATGACGTCATACCCCCGGGACCACGTCGGTCTGTCATAGACGAGGGGATTAATCCCCCCTCGATAAGGGGGAAAGAGGCCGACGTTGGGTTCCGTAACAATTGGTGTCAGGAGTGGGATTCGGACCCAAAGTGCGTTGAACGCACTCAAATTACGAGTGGCCAAAATTTTAGTTTATATCCAAATTTGAAATTGCGCCATGGATGATCAAGGCGGCCGGATGCCGGTGGGGGAATTAGAAGAGGGGTTAGAAGTGACCCAGGACCCCAGGGAAATGTATATGGAGGAGAGGGAGGAGGAGAACAATGAAGATGTGGTTGCGGGGGTATCAGGTGCACAAGATGGCGCCCTCGCACACGTGGTTGTAGAGACACAAAATGGCGCCTCGCACATGGCTGCGGCGGCCGCACCCGCTGCACAAGTGGGAGGGATTGACATGCAGGCCCTCATTGCACAGCTGCAGACAGCTGTACAGATGAGTATGGGGAGCCAAATTGAGCGATTGGGAGGCCAAATTGAAGGGATGGAAAGCAGAATGAGGGACGAAGCAAGGGGTACCAGTGAGCAATTGAGAGATGGGTTAAGTAATATGGGAAATAAATTTGAGGGTTTCGACAATAAATTTGAAGGTTTAGACAATAAATTTGAGGGGTTAGACAACGGGATTAAAGGGGTGATGAATGGGTTAACGGGGTTTGAAAAAACAATGGAAGGCAAATTGAGGGAAATAGGGGAACAATCCACCCGGGAAATTAAACAAATGGGAGATCAGATAGAGGAGGTGAAAATCGGGTTGGAAACTAAATTGGATGCCCAGAGGAATGATTTGGAGCAGTTGAGGGTAGCATCTACCAAAGAGATGGGAGAAATGGGGGAGGAGATCAGACGAGGTGTTGGCGAGGAGTTCGCGGGGGTACGCGAGGAGGTAAAGCGAGGTGAGGAGCGTATGGAGAAAGAGGTGAGAAATAGAATGGTTAGGTTACAGGGGGGCATGAAAAATCTAACGAGGGAAGTAGAACAGCTGACGGTGGGACAAAAGGAATTAGGGGAGCAAGTGGAGAAGAACACTGCGGTAATCGTGGGGTTGAAGGCGACGCAGAAAGAAATAAAAGAGGAACTTATAGCGACAAAGAGGGAATGTCAGATGGTACATGAGGGGTTGACAAAGAGGTTGGACGAGGTAACAGAAGTAATGGAGACAAAAGAACGGGAAGTAAGGACGCACATAGAGACGACCAAGGTGGCCTCAGAGGAAGAAATTGAGGGAGCGCACCAGGAAATAAAAGAGGTGAAGCAAAAATTAGAGGATGTGGAAGAGGGGGTAAGTGAAATTAAGAAGAGACGGAGGGAAACTAAGAGGGAGATAAAGGAGGAGGTGATGGAATATGAACAAGGTCTGTGTTCAAATCATGAATATGTGCTCACCAACTAAAATAAAGAGTTTGCAGGTGGCGGAGGAGGAGCGACGACGAGGTGCCGAGGTGAGTGGCGATATACTCGGAAATGTATATGGTGTGAGGGGAGATTCAGTCGGCTTGGGTGTTGATTTAGACCCGGGTGTTCATGAGAGGCCGCTGGTAAAGTGTGCGACAGGTACCGAGAGTGAAGGAGGAGGTGTGCGAGGATGTCCGACTATGGGGTGTGTGAGGAAAAAGTGCGTGCCGAGGAGTGAGTGTACTGTCGAGAGTGAGTTGGTCGTGGCGCGTGTGTGGGGGGCACATGGAAGCGCGTGATGGGGAGTGTTACAGGGGATGTAACGAAAGAGTGCACACCTGTGGTGAGTGTTACGGAGGACGTAACGGGAGAGTGTGCGCAAGAGGATGCGCGAAAAAGGTGTGTAACAGAGGAGGGCATGATTACAGAGTGCGCTGTCAAGAGTAAGGGTGAATGCGCGACCGAGTGTGGTGGTGAGAGTAGTGAGAGTGACACGGAGCACGAGTTGGTTGTAGCAGGTGAGAGAGGATGTACACCTGGAATGGAAGGATGCACACCTGGAATGGTCGAGCACGTGTGGGAATGCACACTTGAGTTGGTAGTGGAGCACGTGATTGGGTGTGCGGAGGAGAGCACACCCGTGGTTGTCACAGAGAATGTGGCCGAGGAGTGGGCGCAAAGAGGTGTGTTGGTGAGGTGTGCGAACGACGAGTGTGTGCTAAGGTGTGCGGTGGTCAGGTGTGTGACAAAGTCTGTGAGCGGAATGAGTGTACCTGGGTGTTGTGTAAGAGAAGGTGCAATGACGGAGAGCACGTAGACAGCTGGATGTGTGAGCAAGGAACGGAACGCGATGTGTGAGCATGCAAGTGGAGCATCAACGTTAAACGGGATAGCGGTTAGATCGACTTGCAGCCGAAGCGAGCCCTCGGTTCGTGCCGGGCGTTGTGCGCCACGGGAACCAGTGGGGATCGTAACCACGGCGGTTTCAAAGGAACCGCCGTACGGGATCCACGCCGGGCCTCGCTCCGAACGGTCGCGTCCGTGCCCCGCTAGGCGGATCGGGCGGCCCGGTCGGAAGGGTCGTCACGGCGACCCCTTGTGGTTGAGGCGTTCCGGCAGGGCGAGATCGGGCCATCGGATGGCTCCGTGCCGAGATGGTGCGTGGAATCTCGGCCCGGGTAAGCCCCCTTCCCTGCACTGAATGCCGGACGAATCCAACCGCCGGCAACAAACCACCCGCATTCATTGCTCGGCTTTGCGAAGCCGAGCTTTGGAAATGAATTGGCGCACCGATAGGCTCAAGTGAGTAGACGTGTGAGGGTGGTAGCAGTAGCAAATTGGAAAAGCAAAATTTGTGATTGGCAAAAATTTGATTGGCAACTGATTGGTAGAATGATTGGCAGTGATTGGCAAATTTTTGATTGACTGGAATTGGATGAGCAAAATTTGTAGTGAGAGATCCCTGATGTGGTGGGATGGCAACTCTGCCATCCCTCACAGACGGGGGCACATGAGCAATAGCTATGGGGTCTATGGCAGTGTAAGCTCGCCGAGGGAGGGTTAGGATAAATGTATAGGGACCTAGAAATGACCATAGGTAACTGGAGATTTAAGTAGCGACATTGGACAGGTAGTCAGGGACATAGATAGGTTAGAATGGTTGATAATGACGTGGAATGTGCTTAGTTTAAAGGGGCGACGGGGAAGCACGAGTTTTAGCAGGGCACCAGGTAGATCAGATGATGCCGTGTGTGTGAGAGTATTGATATCGAGCAAATGAGGAATTGCTAGGCAATGCTTGGGAGAGATGTGAGTTGTATTGAGCGTGAAAGTGTATGAAGTAGCGTATGAGGAACAATTGTGGTTGTGCATTGTATGGAATGATTGAAGAAGCCTGGAGGAAGGAGGGTGCAAGTGCCACCAGGTGTGTGATTGCACAGGTGTGCAAGTGAACAGGTGTATGAGTGAGTAATGGTGATTGAGTGTTGTGTTGAGCAAATGGTCCTGGAGGAAGGAGGGTGCAGGAGGCACCAGGTGTGATGGCACAGGTGTGCAAACATAGGTGTATGGAGAATGGTTGTATGGAATACATGGAGTATGGAATATATGGAGTATGGAATGGATGGTATGGAGTGAGTATGGTGGAAACTGTGGAGTGGAGTGGATGGTGCGAAGGTGTGTGTGGGGAGGATGGACCCCATCACGAGTACCCGGGGAGGGTAGTTTAAGAGTTAGGTAGAGGGAGTAGGTAAATTGTGGTTGGATATTGGCATCTGTGGTGCGTGGTGGAAGAATGGTGTTTGAATGGGTGCATTAGTGTCGTGGAAATGGCTGGGCGTGTGGCCTGTTAGTGTGTGTAGTTGAATGGGCACTCCGCCACTGTTAGGATGTCGGCCAGGTGAGGCCGCAGGTGGGCTCTGGGAGCCGGTAGAGTTGTTGTGGATGGGGCCCGAGGATCCGGAGGACGGACCCGGGTAGCCCATTGCCAGAGAGGGCACCGAGTGGGGTAAGCGCCAAAGAGGGCCTTCCCCAGTTAGATAGGTTAGGTTAAGGAGCAGGTAAGCTCGGAGGCAACTACAGTGGTGGAGGTGTGCAGGTGGGTAGACCTCCTGGGAGAGCCACACGACCCAGTCCTGAAATTGTGCAAAGGCACAGGGAGTTGAACCGGGGGAGTGAGACCCCAAATTGAGGAAGCACCACAGTTTGGGCAATGGGAATTGGTTCTTAAAACCGCATAGACTAAGATTGCCAATGGATTGGCAGGGAAAGACCCGGGTAGAGTAAAGTGTGTTAATGTCATTTAGAAGGTAGATAGGATTGGAATCTCCTTGCACCATCTGCATCCACTCACCTGAGGTGACAAAGCTCCACACCATACCATGGTTTGTTGGTTTTATTATTTTTGTGCAAATGTTTGGAATGTGAGACGCATCACGACGTGGTTGTGACATTGTGCGTAGTTCCATCTCTTCCTCCTTATGAGGATTGATGATGAATTGGTGATGGCAAATTTTGGTCAGAGGGATTGTGGTGACGAATTTGGTATATGGGAGATATGGGGAAGACGTGACGGTTGTGACGAATTTGTAAATGTGTAGGTTTTTGTAAATACGGGGAGGGGCAAGGGGGGGGGGTAGTGTAGGTCACATGTGGGGGGCGTACGGTAGGGACGAGCTTTTTTCACTTCACTCTCCGTACGCACCTCATTCTGCATTGCCTTGTTTGATGTGTACCCTTGCGCCCTGACCCATTACTCACCTGTCTTCTGTTCCCCTGTCTCCCACCCAGGTAAGCCCCCTTCACCTGGACTGTGCTCTCTGGGCACTGAGAGGAGCGTGCGGGGAGGTCGCGTCCGTGAACCCGAACCCCCGCAACCAGCATGCTTGCATTGATGCACCACTTATGGACCGTCGTTCTGCGGCCAAGCACCACTTTATGGACCCCACATTTTGGGGCCTGGCACCTCTGCTGGGGACCGGCCATGGTGGCCAGGTAATCTCACTTGTGGCCCAGGGTAAAGGTGGCCCCTATGCCAAACAGTTGGACCACCCTGAGTTGGCCCCTGTGACCCTAAATAAAAAGTGGACGCGTTGGTGCCCTTTTATTTCCAAATAGGCCGCAAGTAGAGAAAACATCAGGAAGAACATCGGCCCAGCAGAGAAGAAGAAGACCACCATCAGTTGTTGTTTTTTTATGTATCATTATTATGAACTGGTCACTGTTGCACCAAATGGTGCTTTTGGTGCGGTTTTGGTGTTTATTGGTGCTGGTGCGTCGATGCTATGCATGCTGTCTCCTCCCCTCCCAACAGGAATTTCTTTTTGTTTCCCTGAAAGAAAAATCACAGGTCCTGGGTTGCATTTTGTAAATAGTCAAAATAATGTCACTGTAAATAATGCTCCCCCACCGTTCATGTTTAGTTTGAAAATAATTCCGCAATTCGGTTAGCTGTGGGTGTGAAACTGTTAGGCAGGGTGCAACGTAATTTGAGGGACATATTTATTTGTGTTTAAAATTGTCGCACTCAGGGTCAGGTTAATTGTAGAGGGTTACTACACCTGCGTGTCACACTAAAGTTAAAGTTTTCGGGCCGGGCCGTCCCGTAAGGAAGGAGGGTGCAGTGTTGAGGATTTGGGAACTGTGTGTGTAATTTGCTGTAAATATTCCTTGTAAATACCTCCAATTGTAAAGGTCAAAGGTCGTCCTTAGTTAGGCCATCGCACACACGTAGCCAATCATAAGTCCCCCTCAGTAGTTATGTCCTTAGTAAATGTCAGTATAAGCCTCTGTGATCCACTAATTCATTGCGTTGCATCAATTAAATAAGATAGTTCCCCTTTCAAGTTTCAGTTCCCAAATCGCCTCTTCAAAGTGCCAGTAACTTTGGGTGGGGTTTTTGGCATCACCTTCACACCAAGACTCCATTGCACACGAGGTCATCTCGGAGCCGAAGGTGGGAGGAGTCAGCAAAGCGCCAGGAACAAGGCGTGGCTTTGCCAACGCCTCCTCGAGGGGCTGGATCGGTGAGCCCTCGTGACCAATCAAGGCCGAGGCGAGCTCACCGATGGGCGTTCCTAA